>NW_024111715.1:0-9696 GCF_003073215.2 Triticum urartu | reverse complement strand
GATGAGGCAAGTGAGTTTCGAAAATCCATAAGTGGATGGATGTGAGTATGCATGGCCATGTGTTGGCATGAGGATGGGTAAGATGGCAGTGTTGTAGCATGCCAGTCTTATGCCAGACTATATGACTTCAGTGTCAACCCGTATCGGTCCAGTTCCTTCCATTCTTCCTTCCCTGTACTACCACATGTTTTCCGCAAGGAATATGGCTTAGTAAGTTGCAAACCGCTTTCTAGGTACACACCAAAAGGAGAGGCCGTGATGATGGTTCCATGGCCCTGGATTAAAGCCAGTCATCCGGTCAGGGGGCATGGGTGTTTCCGGTTGGGACCGAGAGGGGGGCACCCCTTAGAGCGCGCGTATATAAATTTGATCCCATGCTATTCGAGATTGCGATCTCCCCGTCTCAAAAGTTTTCTTGGACGATGTCTAGGGTGATTCCTGGCATCGAGAGATGGGTGTGTACTGGTTAGCTGTGTTTTCATCCGAAATACCTTAAACGGAACTAGTCCTTCGTGACTACGGAAATCCGTTGGCTGTGGGAAAAAATTTCGTACAAACTCTGCAGAGTCATATATTCCTTTGAATCATTTATTCCATGTCCAAGTTCGGTATTATCTTATCCTGAAAAATGTCAGTTTTGATGACAGAGACTCCGGTGAATCACATGAGGTCTAAGTCCGGTTAAATGTTTATTCCTGTGGATGGACTAACCCGTTTATTATCATGAATTGAATATTTATTATGAGTATTATTTACTTGTGAATAAAAGCCCTTTCTGCGATGTCGCTCAGACGTCCGACAGTGTCATTGTTATTATTTACTTTCAATAAAAGCCCTTTCTGCGATGTCGCTCAGACGTCCAACTGTGGCATTGTTATTATTTACTTTCAATAAAAGCCCTTTCTGCGATGTCGCTCAGACGTCCGACTGCGGCAGTACTGTTATTTACTTTCAATATAAGCCCTTTCTGTGATGTCGCCCCGACGTCCGACTATGGCACGCATGTCTTTTATTTTCAGTTTAAGCCCTTTACGTGGTGTCGCTTAGACGCCCGACTGCGGCATGATCTTTATTTATTTGTTCACCCTTCGAGGCGTCCTTCAGACACCCGATCGGTTTCCTATTATTTCTTTTTGTTGGGTTTTCAGGTGGACTACCGCCGATTCCCTTTTTACTTACCTTGCTTGCTAAATTTTGAATGTGCATTGGTAAATTAATCATGACGCATCCATGCATGCATTTGTTATATCTTACATCCGAACTGTCTTGTGAGTACTTTCAAAGTACTCACCTGGCTTGTTGATTTGGCCAGATGCTGACAAAGGCGATCTCATGGATGAAGAATTTGATAGCGAGTCCGACGCCTAGAGGAATCCCAGTCAGTCTCGTACGACCCTGGATTTGGTCACTGTATTATATCCGCTTCCGCTACCAAATAAATTCATCGAGCCTCACCTCGACGCTCGATGAGATGCCAGTTTTAGAGTCATGTATCTCACTCCCCGCCGTGATTTTCCACCACCACCCTATCCTCGAGTCAGTAGTATGCCTCCACACCACTGTGTCATATCCGCCATTATGTATAATTATTGGCGTGCTTGTAATAATTTGGTTGAGCAACCGTAGCTCGACCCTGTAATATATTTTATGCTACTGGCTTATTGTATCAAGAATTTGTCTACCAGTAAGGAGGATTTTTCTCATACTGGACTCAAAAGTTTGGTTTCTCAACAAACATTTTTATTGGAAAACCGGTCGTGACAAGCTTGGTACCAGAGCCAGGCTGACTGTAGGAAGCCACTAGGTGCGATCGCTAATTGGTTATTAGCATGCTAGAGCTAAATCATATTTTTGCAATTATAGTCATTTTCTGACAGTCAGCATAAATTTATGATCTGACCATTCAGAATTTTTGCCTACTTTTGTAGATGGCCGACAACAGCTGCGAGTCTCAGACCTTCGCCAACATGCCCGATGGGTTCATCAAGCTTCTCTCCTTCATCATTCAGGTCGCGATGGGGCCATCTGTGCGCCCAGTCTTCACACTCTGCCAGCACCGAGTCAACGACAGTCTGACCATGCACCAGGCCGCGGTACAGTTCAAGGGAGGGCGTGGTGAGTTATGCCGCTTCCGGTTCTTGGGAAGAGCCATCCCTATGGAGAGGCATGCTATGCAGATGGCAGCCCGCGAGGCGATAGCTCGTCTCAGGGATGTCCTTCCCGTGATGAAGGCTCGTCGTTACCGTTATCTTCCATGCCATGTGCCTTACACCTGTCACTACGCATTCTCCTGCCCCAGAGGAGAACGAGACGAGGCTTTTGAGATGCTTATTGAGTATCTCCGGGCCCTGGAGGCAGCCTTCGACAACCTGGTGGACGACTTCGTGGCTGCCCGCATGGACTCAGTCCATGGCTGTGCCGCCAACAGGAGGGAGCTCCTGCCCACCGCACCGCCACTGACTTTTGTCTCGTCCTCAGCATCTTATGCACCTACTCGCCGCCTGCCTTCCACTGAAGAGTTCAACCAAGTCATCGCACCCACTCTAGCTCGCACTGCACCACCCTTCGCGCCCACTCCTGTTCGTGTTGTTCCGCCCCTGGCACCCGCTCCATCTACTCGGCGCAACACTACACGTATGGAGCCTATTAGCAAGGAGGAAGTCGAGTCCCCAGCCTCGCTACGCCTCACCCTCGGCAGGGCAAAGGAGATCGTCAACATCTCCGATTGAGTACGCTTAGCCGCCATGCAATGTACCGCTTTGTACGATATGTTTATATGTACATAGGTTGTGAGGAGTAGCTTGTTTGCGCATCATGTAGGAACTGGGAGAAGTGCACTAGCCTAAATAACATGTCAAGATTATGTGCGCATATCCTGAGTGATGTATTGTATAATTACCGCCCGCGTGTAAGATATGTAATGAGCAGTCCTTCTCCGTGCGCAAATCGATTTGTTTCTCATAAGTAAGCTTGGTTATTTAATTTATTTGCCAGCTTTGTGCATTTATGGAATTGTTTTTGCGACCCTTTTCTATTTTCTTATGGGTTTTACAAAATATATCCCCAGAGTGAAAAATGTCTCGTCCTTGGACTCGCTCCATGCCAACTCCACCAGAGGAAAATTATGGCACTCGACCGGGCAACAATTGCACACAAGGGCAGTCAAGTCAAAATTATGACACTCAACCAGGCAACAATTTCGCACAAGAGCAGTCGAGTCAACCAGTCAGTGAAACGGCACTTTCCCAAATGTGCCGCCTTTATGAGCAGAGTCAGCAACAACATCGAGAAATGATGAACCAAGTCATCAACATGGGAAATCACCATGGACAGTATCAGCAGCATTCCAAGTTATCTGAGCTACAGAAGACACGTCCCCAAACATTTTCTCATACTGACAAGCCTCTTGAAGCTGAGGATTGGCTTCGAGATATGGAGAGAAAATTAATTATTGCAAAATGTTCAGACCCCGAGAAGGTACTATATGCCCCGCACTATCTCACAGGAGCAGCTGCATCATGGTGGGAGAATTTTCTGCACATGCACCCCAACGAAAATGATATAACCTGGGATGATTTCAAGGAAGGTTTCCGTGGTGCACACATTCCTAAGAGTATTATGAAAATCAAGAAGAGAGAGTTCGATGACCTCAAACAAAGGAACATCATAGTGTCAGATTACAACGGTCAATTTACTCTATTGTCTCGCTACACTAATGAAGAGCGTATGACTGAAAGCAAGAAGATGGAGAAATTCCTTGACGGTCTGGCGCCCGCGCTTAAATGCCAACTGGTCATGCACACTTTTCCAGATTTTAAGACACTAGTGGACAAAGCCATTACTCTGGAAAATGAGAGACGTAGCTTGGAGGATTTCCGCAAGCAAAAAAGAGACCAGACTACTCTTGCGCGCAACCACCGAAGCAAGACAGATTTTCAGAAAGGTGGGACACACAAACCTACGACAAACGTCTCACGCCCAACCAAGAATTTCCATGCAAGGGACAAGGAGTTCACATATCGCCCAAGCGTTACTTGCTACGTTTGTGGAGAGGAAGGGCACTATGCCAAGCAGTGCCCCAAGCCAAGGAACTCGACCCCAAAGCCGAACAACGGTGGCAATAATTCAGCACCCAAGCGAAACAATTTCAACCCCAACAACAACCACAGGAAGGGTCATCTGAACCACATGACCAAAGAAGAAGCACAGAACGCCCCGGATATCGTACTCGGTACGTTTCCTGTCAACACAATACCTGCCATGGTTTTGTTTGATTCTGGAGCTTCTCACTCATTCATCTCGAAAAGTTTTGCTTTGCAAAATAATTTTTCGATGTTTCCCTTGGAAAAATCCATGATCATCAAGTTCCCTGGGATTGAGCAAGTTACTCAAAGTTACTGTCAAGATGTGGTTATTGAGTTCGAAGGATTGAAGTTTCACGCCAATCTTATTGTATTGGAAAATAAAGGACTGGATGTCATCCTAGGGATGGACTGGTTAACCACCAACAAAGGTTTTATTGACTGTTTCAACCGGACCGTAATTCTCACACACCACCACGGGAAGACAATAAGAGTGCCAGCCAAAGAAAGAAAAATACCCCGGCAACCGAGATTGAATAAGGTGGACGTTTCTGAGCTAAACAAGGTTCCAGTAGTGTGTGAATTTCCAGACGTATTCCCCGAAGAACTACCAGGCATGCCACCAGACCGAGAGATAGAATTCAGCATTGAGCTAGCACCAGGAACCACCCCCATATACAAGAAACCATACAGAATGGCACCATCCGAGTTGATTGAGTTGAAGAAACAAATAAAGGAATTGCTGGACAAGGGATACATTCGAGCCAGCTCCTCACCTTGGGGATCACCAATTTTATTTGCCAAAAAGAAGGATGGAACACTGAGATTGTGCATAGACTACCGAGCACTTAACATGGTCATAGTCAAGAACAAATACCCGATGCCCCGGATAAACGATTTGTTTGATCAACTCGCTCAGGCCAAGGTATTCTCAAAAAATGACTTAAGGTCAGGATACCATCAATTAAAAGTGCGAACAGAAGATATCCCCAAAACAGCCTTCACCTCCAGATATGGACTATATGAGTTCACAGTAATGCCATTTGGATTAACAAACGCCCCCGCATATTTTGTTCACCTCATGAACAAAGTATTTATGAAGTTTATGGACAAGTTCGTTGTGGTATTCATCAACGATATTCTGGTATACTCCAAGACACCAGAAGAGCACGCGGAACATCTCAGGATTGTGCTAGGAGAACTCAGGAAACATCAATTGTATGCCAAGTTCAGCAAGTGCGAATTTTGGCTAAGACAAGTAGGTTTCCTAGGCCACGTACTAACCCAACACGGTATCGCAGTGGACCCGGAGAAAGTCAGGGCCGTACTTGGCTGGAAGTCACCAGCCAGCGTAACGGACATACGAAGCTTCTTGGGAATGGCAGGATATTACCGCAGATTTATTGAAGGATTATCCACCATAGCCAAGCCAATGATGCAGTTACTCAAGAAGGACAAGAAGTTTGAATGGACAGAAGCGTGCGAGAAAAGTTTCCAAGAGCTAAAACGGAAATTAACGACAGCACCGGTATTAATTGTGCTAGACATACACAAGAATTTTGAAGTGTATTGTGACGCATCCCGAAAGGGTCTCGGGTGCGTGTTGATGCAAGAAGGCAAGGTTGTCGCATACGCTTCAAGGCAACTTCGCAAGCATGAGGAAAATTATCCCACTCATGACTTAGAAATGGTAGCAGTCATTCATGCACTCAAGGAATGGAGGCATTTCTTACTTGGAAATCGACGTGAAATATACACGGACCATAAAAGTCTCAAATATATTTTCACACAGCCAGAACTAAACTTACGGCAACGACGCTGGTTGGAATTGGTAAAGGATTATGATGTTGGTATCCACTATCATCCAGGAAAATCAAATGTAGTGGCTGACGCTCTTAGTCGGAACCCCAGCTCCGACGAAAACAGTCTGCAAAGCTTGAGACCTGAATTCCAACAAGAATTTGCCAAACTCAACTTGTTAATGATCGCGGAAGGTACCATATCAAACTTGGAAATACAGCCCGACCTTGTGGAGAGAATTAAAGAAGCTCAGCCTGGTCACCCCAGCATCGAAGGAATTAAAAGAAAGGTGAGTATGGGCAAGGCCTCGGAGTTCGTCATAGACGATGGAGGAATATTATGGTACGGAAACAGACTCTGCGTGCCAAATATAGAGGACCTCAAACAGCAAATTCTAGCTGAAGCCCACACCGCCCCATATTCGATCCACCCTGGAGGAACCATAATGTATAAGGAGATTCAGGAAAGATTTTGGTGGCACGGTATGAAGAGGGACATAGCCACATTCGTTGCATGTTGCGATTCTTGTCAACGCATAAAAGTTGAGCATCAAAGACCAGCCGGACTACTGCAACCAAACAAAATACCTGAGTGGAAATGGGATGAAATAGGGATGGATTTCATTATCGGACTACCTCGGTCACGACATGGGAATGATGCCATATGGGTCATCACCGATAGATTAACCAAGGTGGCACATTTCATTCCAGTGAAGACAACCTATAACACTCAGAGGCTTGCCAGGATTTATCTCTCCCGTATAGTTTGTCTGCATGGAGTCCCGAAGACTATAATATCTGACAGAGGCACTCAGTTCGTCTCGAGATTCTGGGATCATTTACAACAGGCTCTGGGAACTCAACTGGCCTTCAGTACAGCCTACCATCCCCAGACTGATGGACAGGCTGAACGCGTTAACCAAATTCTAGAAGACATGCTGAGAGCATGTGTCCTCACCTATGGGACCAGTTGGGAAGAAAGCCTGCCATATGCCGAGTTCGCATACAACAACAGTTACCAGGCCAGCCTGCAAATGGCACCTTTTGAAGCCCTATACGGACGGAGATGTCGTACCGCGCTAAATTGGTCAGAAACCGGAGACAGCCGTATCTTCGGCCCAGACATGCTCAAAGAAGCCGAGGAAAAGGTCAAGCTAATCAGGGACCGACTCAAGACCGCTCAAAGCCGACAGAAGAGTTATTACGATCGAAAACATCGTGAGGTCAGATTCGAACCCGGTGAATTTGTATACCTACGAGTATCACCTATGAGGGGCCTGCAACGATTCAAGATTAAGGGAAAGCTAGCACCAAGATTCATCGGACCATTCTGTATAGTGGCACGAAGGGGCACTGTAGCCTACCAGCTAGACTTACCCAAAGGATTATCCAATGTCCATGACGTGTTCCACGTCTCGCAATTGAGGAAGTGCGTAAGCAACCCAGAGAAACAAGTATCCCATGAGAACATTGACGTGCAGCCAGACCTCACCTATCGGGAACGTCCAGTAAAATTATTAGAGGAGTCTGAAAGGAGGACCCGACAGAAAACCATCAAGTTTTTCAAAGTTCAGTGGAGCAATCACACCGAAAGTGAAGCAACATGGGAAAGAGAGGATTTTCTTCGGGCAGAGCATCCACACTTATTTAAGGATCAGCTGAAATCTCGGGGACGAGATTTTTCCTAAGGGGGTAGGTGTTGTGACACTCCAAAATTTTCTTTTGGTTTTTAGAAAAAACTTTGTTGGTTTTTGAAGAGAGGCCATTTAAATTTTTTTTCAGAAAACCTCTCTCTTAAAACTTTCACCTTTGGCAAGGATTTTCATTTACATCCTTTTCAAATTGGGTGTTTGAATTATGGAAACTTTTCTTCTGAATTCTTCTCCTCTCAAATGTATTTTTTTGAATTTGATTATTTTCATTTCAAAGGAAAACCCTAGGAGTTTTGGGGGCTTCTCTCAGTTTGGAACCACCCATGATTTTATTTTGCCTCATGTGGAAAGACCTCCCAAAACCCCTCCCTCCACTTTGGAACAATCTAAATTCTCTGTCCCATCAAGTCCAAACCATTTTTGAATTTTATTTCATTTATTTTATCTCCCCAAACAATTCTGTGTTTCATTATGAGCCTAAGTAATTTTCAAAGCAAGTACCTCATTGCCTTTGAGTTTTTATCTCAAACCAACTCCTCTGGATTGTCCTTAGCATCCACAACCAAGAACCATCTTGATCCACTCTCCCTCTTTTCAAATTTTTCAAATTTCAATCTCTGCAAGTTTGGACCAGATTTGCCAAATTTGGTGAAATTCATATCTCCTCTTCTCCAAAAATTCTACCAATATTCAGGCAGCCTCCTGGTGCAATGAGAGGCCACCCCACCAAGTTTCAGCTCAAGGAGAAATCCCTACATACCAAAATCATTCTGTCGAACACCTGGCCGGCACTGTTTCCCTGCATTTTCAGAAAAGTTCAGAGTTTCAGAGTTCAGTGTCGTTTTTCCTTCGTCAGAGTTCAGTCACGCGTCGACAGTGCGCCTGGCGCGTTGCGCACAGCCCCTCCTCCCTGTCCGGAGCACCGCACGCACGCTTGGCCGGTTCCTGGCGTCGGTGGCACGCTGGCCCGCCCTCGCCGGCGTCTTCTGCGGCGTCGGGACCTCCCGTGGCGGCCGACAGAAGGCACCCTACGACACAACGCCGTTCTGCACCGCCCAAGCCACCTGGGAGCTCCGCATGGCCGTCTCCCTTGCCAGCGCACGCATGCAGCACCGTCGCTGTGGCCTGGCACGCGCAGGGCGCGTTCCCTGCCGCCGACGTGCCGCACAGCCGTTCTGTTGGGACAGGACGTAACCTCCTCCCCCCTTGCTGAGTTACGCACCGGGATGGGCTCGTTACTTCATCTAGTCGATGCCCAAGCCCCTAATCCAACTGCCCAACCACAGCGCCGCCGTAATCACTCGCCGGACTTATCCCGTTCACGGCAACCGCCTCGGGCCGGCTATATATAGCGCCCCCAAGCTCACTCTCGCCCCCGCACACCTCCACCACCACACTGGACCCCGCCCAGCAACTGGAAGAGCCTCGAGGGGCCCTTCTTCGTCGACTCCGGCCGCCTCGTTCCGCCTCGGCCTCCGTCTTGATTCACTCCGGTGAGACCATCCCCGGCACCCAAACTTCGTCAGTAACCTCCTCGAGCAACCAGAGAGCTAACCCCCACTTCGATTCGATCCTTGCAGCCCTCCTCGGCGAGCTCCATCAACGCCCGAACCACAGTCCGCCGGAGCAAGGGCCGCCGTCGACGTGGTGCTCGCCGACGACCACCACCACCACCCACCGACGTGGAAGGACACGGTGAACACGTTGGTAACCTTCGATCCCCCTGCCTCGCCGTGGATCGCCGCCGGCGACCACCGCGGCTCTTAGGCACCGTCGAGCTCTGCCGCCTCTTTTGAAATTTCAAACCTGACGGGCGGGACCCGCCTGTCAGCCTCTCTGATCTTTCAAATGAACCGTTTTCTGAAAACGTCTTCTGCCAAAATGCGTCTCCCCTCTGGGCCGGCGTATTCTCAATCGAAGCGTTTTCTGTTTTTATAAGTTAGCCCCTGGGAACTTTCTATTTCATTACAGATGAGTCCCTAGACTAAAACCCTTATAACTTTTAAACAAAAAAAATATTTTTGATTGATTCTTTTTCTGTCCTCCTTAGAATTTTGTCTAGTTTTTCATCAGATTTATTTGAAAAATATTTGGAATAATTTTGTGCACCTCACGGTATTTACGTTAGCGCGTATGTTTCTTTATACCGTAGATACCGAAGGA
>NW_024111714.1:0-11898 GCF_003073215.2 Triticum urartu | reverse complement strand
TATGTAACCCTAACCCTATCCGGTGTCTATATAAACCGGAGGGTTGTAGTCCGTAGGCAATCAACTCCATATACAACAATCATACCATAGGCTAGCTTCTAGGGTTTAGCCTCCTTGATCTCGTGGTAGATCTACTCTTGTACTACCCATATCATCAATATTAATCAAGCAGGACGTAGGGTTTTACCTCCATCAAGAGGGCCCGAACCTGGGTAAAACATCATGTTCCCTGCCTCCTGTTACCATCCGGCCTAGACGCACAGTTCGGGACCCACTACCCAAGATCCGCCGGTTTTGACACCGACATTGGTGCTTTCATTGAGAGTTCCTCTGTGTCGTCGCCTTTAGGCCCGATGGCTCCTTTGATCATCAACAACGATGCGGTCCAGGGTGAGACTTTGCTCCCCGAACAGATCTTCGCTCTGCAGGCCAATTCGCTCGGCCACCTGGAGCAGATCGAAAACTATGCCCCTGGCCATCAAGTCAGGTTTGGAAGCTTAAACTACACGGCTGACATCTGCGGAGACTTGATCTTCGACGGGCTCGAGCCACGGCCAAGCGCGCCGCACTATCTCGAGGGGCATGATCTAGCTCTGCCCCCGGACAGTGTCCTGGAGGCCGCACACGCATCAGTTCCGACCCCTAAACTCGGAGCCTATTGCGCCAATCGAGGATGAGCGGTTGGACGTCACCTCAGGGGCTGCGATCCCGAAAGCGATTGAGCCAAACGTTAGCCCCGCACTCTGCACGACCCGTGACTCCGAGGATCCGGACTCCTCCCCGGACTCCGAACCCCCCGCGCCCCTGCCAATCGAATCCGATTGGGCGCCGATAATGGAGTTCACCGCCACAGACACCTTTCAGCATTCGCCTTTTGGCGACATCCTGAATTCTCTTAAGTCTCTCTCTTTATCAGGAGAGCCCTGGCCGGACTACGGTTAGCGAGGGTGGGATACGGACGATGAGGAAATTCAAAGCCCACCCACCACCCACTTTGTAGCCACTGTCGACGATCTAACCAACATGCTTGACTTCAGCTCCGAAGACATCGACGGCATGGACGATGATGTAGGAGACAAACAGGAACCAGCACCTGTAGGGCGCTGGAAGGCCACCTCGTCATATGACATATATATGGTGGATACTCCAAAAGATGGAGATGGCGATGGAACAGTGGGGGATGACGCCCCCAAGAAACAGCCAAAGCGCCGGCGTCAGCGGCGCCGCTCTAAATCCCGCCAAAGCAAAAACGGTGATTCCGGCACGGGAGATAATACTACCCCGGATAGCGCCGAAGAACACCCACCTCAGCAAGATTCGGCACAGGAAGATGGAGAAGCCAGCCCTCATGAGAGAGCGGCAGACCGAGAGGTCGAGGATGATAACTATACGCCTCCCTCCGAAGACGAGGCAAGCCTCGATGACGACGAATTCGTCATACCATCAGACCCCGCCGAATAAGAGCGTTTTAAACGCAGGCTTTTAGCCACGGCAAGCAGCCTCAAGAAAAAGCAGCAACAGCTTAGAGCTGCCCAAGATTTGCTAGCTGACAGATGGACTGAAGTCCTTGCGGCCGAAGAGTATGAACTCAAACGCCCCTCCAAGAGTTACCCGAAGCGCAGGCCGCTACCCCGATCAGAGGAGGAAGCACCTACATCACCAGCGCATGACATGGCAGACCGGCCACCTCGCGGCCGCGACAGAGAGGCCTCTCGGCCCTCCACCCAAGCCATGCCCCGACGCCGCTCAACTAAGGCACGTGAAAATGCGCCCGACCCACGAGACATACTGGAGGATAAGGCAAGACAAACAAGATCGATCCACGGCATGTGACAATGATCTTCACGCCGGATACAACAAATCCGGCCGGGCCGAACACAACAGACATAGCTCTTCCGAGCTGCGTCGTGATATAGCCCAGTATAGAGTTGCCGCACACCCGCTATGCTTCACGAATAAAGTAATGGATCATAAAATCCCAGAGGGTTTCAAACCCGTAAACATCGAATCATACGATGGCACAACAGATCCGGGGGTATGGATCGAGGATTATCTCCTTCACATCCACATGGCACGCGGCGATGATCTACACGCCATCAAATACCTCCCGCTCAAACTTAAAGGACCGGCCCGGCATTGGCTTAACAGCTTGCCAGCAGACTCAATCGGTTCTTGGGAGGACCTGGAAGCCGCATTCCTCGACAACTTCCAGGGCACTTACGTGCGACTGCCAGATGCCGACGACTTAAGCCACATAATTCAGCAGCTAGAGGAATCGGCCAGACAATTCTGGACACGGTTCCTAACAAAGAAAAACCAGATAGTCGACTGTCCGGACGCAGAGGCCCTAGCAGCCTTCAAGCATAACATCCGCGACGAGTGGCTTGCCCGGCACCTGGGACAGGAAAAGCCGAAATCCATGGCAGCCCTCACAACACTCATGACCCGCTTTTGCGCGGGAGAAGACAGCTGGCTAGCTCGTAGTAACAACTTATCAAAGAATCCTGGTAATTCGGATACCAAGGACAAAAGTGGCAGGACACGTCGGAATAAGCAAAAACGCCGTGTTAACAGCGACAACAATGAAGACACGGCAGTCAATGCCGGATTCAAAGGCTATAAATCCGGTCAGCGGAAAAAGCCATTCAAAAAGAATACTCAGGGCCCGTCCAGTTTGGACCAAATACTCGATCACTTGTGCCAGATACATGGCACCCCCGAAAGGCCAGCCAATCACACTAACAGGGATTGTTGGGTGTTCAAGCAGGCAGGCAAGTTAAGGGCCGAAAACAGAGATAAGGGGCTGCACATCGACGATGAGGAGCCCAAGCCGCCGAACAACAATGGACAGAAGGGCTTTCCCCCACAAGTGCGGACGGTGAACATGATATACGAAACCCACATTCCCAAGCGGGAGCGGAAGCGTGCGCTACGGGACATATACGCGATAGAGCCAGTCGCCCCAAAGTTCAACCCATGGTCCTCCTGCCCGATCACTTTTGATCGAAGGGACCATCCCACTAGCATCCGTCATGGCGGCTTCGCCGCATTGGTTCCCGACCCAATCATCAACGGATTTCATCTCACAAGAGTCGTCATGGACGGCGGCAGTAGCCTGAACCTGCTTTATCAGGATACAGTGCGGAAAATGGGCATAGATCCCTCAAGGATTAAGCCCACAAGAACAACCTTCAAAGGCGTTATACCAGGTGTAGAAGCCAACTGTACAGGCTCAGTAACACTTGACGTGGTCTTCGGATCCCCGGACAATTTCCGAAGCGAAGAGTTAATCTTCGATATAGTCCCGTTTCGCAGTGGCTATCACGCCCTGCTCGGACGAACCGCATTCGCAAAGTTCAATGCGGTGCCGCACTACGCATATCTCAAGCTCAAGATGCCAGGCCCTCGAGGAGTAATTACGGTCAACGGAAACACCGAACGCTCCCTCCGTACGGAGGAGCATACGGCGGCTCTCGTAGCGGAGGTACAAAGTAGCCTTCTCAGGCAATTCTCCAGTCCAGCCATTAAAAAGCCAGACACTGCCAAGCGCGCCCGGAGTAACCCACAGCAGGACCGCCTAGCACACTCTGAGCAAGCGTAGCAATGCGGCCCCAACCCCAGCTTTCGCGACATAGCGAAACCAGTACCTCGCGTACATAACTACGCCCTTGAAATACCATGGGCACAGGGGAAGGGGCACAATAACGACACGCCCAAAATACGGCTTAAAACGTACTAGGGGCTGCCGGATTATTTTTTTAAATTTTTTTTCTTACTTTCAGGACTCCATACTTCGGACGACCTGTTCGGCAATTCGGCTGCCGCACAAACGATGCAAGATCCAGGGAGACAGACAAGCCATGCCGCATTATGGAACTCCCAGGTGGTCTCTGTTACGAGCGGTATACCTGTTTTAAATACAATTCCGCGGCCTGCCCCTGGTCAGGACATACTGAATAGTCCAATATCTTTTGCTTACCGCACTATTTGTATCGTTCGGCTTTGATAAATAGCCTCTCTACAAACAATGCTTAGCTTCTTGTCTATTTTTTGCATTATCTTCTTTTCACATTTATGTTTATTAAATGACATGATTGCACCCGTACACCATGGTACGGCAAACACGCCAGGGGCTTCAGTACCCCTCATAATGGTGTGAGAAGTCCGTACACTTTCACAAGTGCGGCACCCCAAACTTATAGCACTATATGCATCGGCTCCGAATCATGATTTGGGTCAATAGTTGGGTTTGCCCGGCTCCTATGTTTTGGTGCCTTATGTTCCGCTCTATCGACTAAGGTAGCACTAGGAGAACCACTGCAATTGTGCCCCGGTTCAGCTGGGTTAAGCACCTCAGTGGAGGAAGCTAAAACTGACTGTCATGATGTGGCGAGAGACCGGTCGCTGTTCGAGAGGTTTTTCGAGTCCCTAAAGGCTTATGCTGCTTCGAGCGAGGAGCTGGCTTTGTCCAGCCAAGGCGTGGATAGCGCCCCGAACTTGGTCTTCCGAACTAGGGGCTTCGCCGAAATTTAAAATTATAGAGTTCTATGGCTAAGTGAGAGTGTTCAAGCATTATAGTCCGATTGCCTGGTTCGTTGTGCTGAGCGCCTCCCTCAAAGGACCCAACTATGGGAAAAAGAGCGCTCAGGTTTATCCCGAACACCCCAGCACTAGTGGCACGGGGGCAGAAGCCGATGACTGGCCATCTCTCAATTTTTGATAAACGGCCGCACAGAAAGTAATATTTTAAATTCAATAAGCATTGCTTAGCGCATATGAACAAGTTTTCAGCGCACAGGATAAACACGAGCGAGTTCATTCAAATATCACATCCTTGGTACATTCATCCGCCACAAGGCGGGCACCTACAAGAACATCCTTGTAGTAGTTCTCGGGCTTGCGATGCTCCTTCCCCGGCGGCGGCCCGTCCTTCACAAGCTTCTCACCGTCCAGCTTACCCCAGTGCACCTTTGCACGGGCAAGGGCCCGACGGGCACCTTCGATGCAGACGGAGCGCTTGATGACCTCAAGCCTCGGACAGGCCTCCACCAGCCACCGCACCAGCCCGAAATAGCTCCCAGGCAGGGCCTCTCCGAACCACAGCCGAACTATGAAGCCCTTCATGGCCTGCTCGGCCGCCTTGTGGAGCTCGACCAGCTGTTTCAACTCGTCGCTCAAAGGCACAGGGTGTCCGGCCTCAGAATACTGAGACCAGAACACCTTCTCCGTCGAGCTGCCCTCTTCAGCTCGGTAGAATGCGGCGGCGTCGGATACGCTGCGGGGAAGATCTGCGAATGCCCCAAGAGAGCTCCGGATTCGGGTAAGTAACAAGTAGTTTACTTTTATATTTGTGCTTTGCATAAAGAATGCCTTACCCGCTGCTATCTTCTTCATCTCCTCCAACTCTTGGAGGGCCTTTTGGGCTTCGTCCTTGGCAGACTTGGCAGTCTCAAGGGCCATCGCGAGCTCGGATGCTTGCGCCTTTGACTCAAGCTCCAAACTCTCATGGTTTTTCATAAGAGCCTGAAGCTCTTGCTGCACCTCGCCGACCTGAACCCCAAGTCTGTCTCGCTCGGTGCGCTCCGCGGCCGTTTTCTTTTCGGCCTCAGACAGCGCCTGCTTAAGGGTCGCCACCTCAGTCGTGGCCCCTACAATAAGCAGTACAATCCTGTTATTTTTTTTTGCAATCACGCCTTTTTATAGGCACTTTTTCTGTAAGGTATTTCTTACCTTCTCTCTCCTCGAGCTGCCGCTTGGCAAGGCCGAGCTCTCGCTCGGTCCGCTCGAGGTCCTGCTTCAGGACACCCACCTCCGTAGTCAGTGCGGCGGTGGATAGCAGCGAAGCCTGCATACGCATATTGACTCTTTTTTTTGTTAGACTCCTGCGATATTTAATAGATCCTCTATTCGGCTTTTCTTTCCGAACGCCAAACAGAGCATCAGGGGCTACTGTCTATGCGGTAATATTTTTACATATTTTTACTTACCTCGAAGCCTGTTAGAAGGCTAGCGCAAGCTTCAGTCAGTCCGCTCTTGGCGAACTGAACCTTCTGGATCACCGTACTCATAATAGTACGGTGCCCCTCGTCGATGGAGGTGCCGTCAAGCACCTCCAGCAGATTGTCCGGCACCTCCGGTTGGACGGAGGCCGCCGGCTCAGAAGGCTTGCTCCTCTTGGAAGGAGTTCGCCTACCGTGGTCCGGAACTGTGGAAGATTCCGGCGCGGTGTCCGGCACAAAGCCGGACTTGGAGCCCTGGGGGGCCTTATCCCCTTCACTCCCGGAGTCCGGGAGGTTGCCTTGCGGCTCCTCCGGGACCACCTCCTCCTGCCCCGGAGCTTGTCGCGACGCCACTTCGGCGTCGTCTGCAGTGCGGGGGGAGACAGCGGGCGGAACTGAGTTCACGTCCGATGAGTCCAGGGAGCCGCCCGACGATTCGTTGAATTCGGCCTGGGGCGGGCTGCATAATTACGTTCGACATTAGGGAAAGCTATGCAACAAAGGAACATCATGAGTTATTCTGATATCCGAACTTACGATTTCACCGGACGCTTGGCCCTATTTGGCCACTCCTCTTCGCCCTCTTCGGCGTCGGGGGAGTAGTCCGGCGGAGGGGTCTTCCTTTTCCTAGACCCCTCGGCCTCCCCCGTTGGGGCGGCCTTCCTCTTCTCTCCTCCCTCCGCCGGGGGGGAGAGTTTTCTTCTTCCTCCTCCTCGTTTTCACGGGAAGAGGGCGTCTCGGACTCGTCGGATGACGAGTCCGACACCACCACGTTGCGGGCACTCTTTCGAGTCCCCGTGGTCTTCTTCTTCTTGGCCTTCTTCTCCGGCACCACATAAGGCGCCGGAACCAGCAGCTTCACTAGTAGAGCTGGGGCTGGGTCTTCGGGCAGCGGAGCCGGACAGTTAATCGGTCCGGATATCGCTCGCCAAGCCTGTCAAAGGTAAGTGAGTTTAGATCCCGCATAGAGTCAAACTATGAAAAAAGCTTAACATCCTGTAAAAGGTGAAGATAGCTTACCTCGCTAGCGTGACGCTGCGAGCTGTATCCGCGGTCCTCGGAAGCGGATGTGGGAGCCTCGGCGCCCTTGAATAGCACCTTCCAGGCATCTTCGTACGTCGTGTCGAAGAGCCTGCTAAGGGTTTGGTGCTGCGCCGGGTCGAACTCCCACAGATTAAAATCCCGTTGTTGGCACGGGAGGATCCGACGGACGAGCATAACCTGGATTACATTAACAAGCCGGATTGGCTTGTTCACCAGGGACTGGATGCATGTTTGCAATCCGGTCACCTCTTTTTCGTCACCCCACGACAGGCCCGTCTCTTTCCAGGACATAAGCCGTGTGGGGGGTCCGGATCGGAACTCGGGGGCTGCGGTCCATTTCGGATCGCATGGCTCGGTGATGTAAAACCACCCGGATTGCCACCCCTTTAGGGTCTCCACAAAAGAGCCCTCGAACCATAGGACGTTGGCCATCTTGCCCGCCATGGCGCCTCCGCACTCTGCCTGGCTGCCGCGCACCACCTTGGGCTTGACGTTGAAGGTCTTGAGCCAGAGGCCGAAATGAGGGCGGACGCGGAGGAAAGCCTCGCACACGACGATAAACGCCGAGATGTTGAGGATGAAGTTCGGGGCCAAATCGTGGAAATCCAGGCCGTAGTAGAACATGAGCCCCCGGACAAATGGGTGGAGTGGAAAACCCAGTCCGCGGAGGAAGTGGGGGAGAAATACTACCCTCTCATGGGGCCTTGGGGTGGGGAGAAGCTGCCCCTTTTCGGGAAGCCGGTGCGCGATGTCCTTAGACAGGTATCCGGCCTTCCTTAGCTTCTTGACTTGGCCCTCCGTAGCGGAGGAGACCATCCACTTGCCTCCCGCTCCGGACATTGCTGGAAAAGGTTGAGGTGGGAAGTGCGGGCTTGGGCGTTGGAGCTCGAGTGCACAGGAGATGGATAGGCAAAGGAGGAAGAAGGCGTAGGTAAAAAGGTGGATCCTTATCCCCTTATATGGGCGGATGCGGTTATGCGTCCCCACCAGCCTAGTAAAACTCGCTTGCCTCCCAAGCGCCGTGATAAATGGCGCGGTTGGGTTACCCACGTCCGTATTGATGAGAATCCCGTAACGGGGGTACACGATCTCTGCTTTGACAAGACGTGCCAAGGAAACCTCCTCGCAAAACATGCTGAGGTGGAAAAGTAAAAACGGTTCGAGTAAAGGACTTGGCTGTAGTGTGACGACGCACTACGGAATACGTCAGCAGATTTGATTTGTGTTAATATTATTCTCTCTATGGCAATATGTGGAAGCTTATTTTGCAGAGCCGGACACTACTCTTGGTGTTTACAATCTTCTATGAAGGACTTGGAGGAGGAACCCGCCTTGCAATGCCGAAGACAATTTGCGCGCCGGACTCGTCGTCATTGAAGCCTGGTTCAGGGGCTACTGAGGGAGTCCTGGATTAGGGGGTGTTCGGGTAGCCGGACTATACCTTCAGCCGGACTCCTGGACTATGAAGATACAAGATTGAAGACTTCGTCCCATGTCCGGATGGGACTTTCCTTGGCGTGGAAGGCAAGCTTGGCGATGCGGATATTCCAAGATCTCCTACCATTGTAACCGACTCTGTGTAACCCTAACCCTATCCGGTGTCTATATAAACCGGAGGGTTGTAGTCCGTAGGACATCAACTCCATATACAACAATCATACCATAGGCTAGCTTCTAGGGTTTAGCCTCCTTGATCTCGTGGTAGATCTACTCTTGTACTACCCATATCATCAATATTAATCAAGCAGGAGTAGGGTATTACCTCCATCGAGAGGGCCCGAACCTGGGTAAAAACATCGTGTCCCTTGTCTCCTGTTACCATCCGGCCTTGACGCACAGTTCGGGACCCCCTACCCGAGATTCGCCGGTTTTGACACCGACATGACCCTCATAGACCTCCGAGAGACGGTCCCAGATGAGCTTTGCATGATCGAGATGCATGACATTCCTAAACTGATTTTGAGATAGACAGGAGCAGATGACGTCCTTCGCCGTGAGGTTGAGAAGAGTGTACTTGCGAATGTCATCAGCTTCCCCATTTTGCACAGATCGGTCAGACCAATCTCAGTGACGGTCCACAGCTCGCTGTTCGTTGCCATGAGGCGCTTCTTCATCATGGCCTTCCACTTGGGATACTCGTGACCGTCAAAGATGGGGCATGACACAGTCTTCATACCTGTGGTCGACATAACTAAACTCCAGGCGGTTAAACCAAAATCACACAGAACAAGGGAGTACCTTGCTCTGATACCAATTGAAAGTGTGTTATGATCGACTAGAGGGGGGTGAATAGGCGATTTTTATGAAAGTCTTCAAAACATGGAAGTTTCAAAGACAAACGATAGAAATAAACCTATTACCATGCAGCGGAAGGTAGACTACACTAAGCAAGCCATAGTCAAGTATTCAATGAAGTGAAAGCACAATGATTAATAGCAGCTAGGCAGTATAGATCAGGTAGGAAGATAGTGTGAAGCCAATCAGAACAATCAGTTACTCAGTGAAGACAAAAGACAATGCAATGACTTCACCAGGGCCAACAGTAACTAAAGGAATGGGAAGGACGAAATCAGTGACTCGTTGAAGACAATGATTTGTTGGACCAGTTCCAGTTGCTGTGACAACTGTACGTCTGGTTAGGGAGGATGAGATTCAACTCAGAAGACCGCGTCTTCACCTTATTCCCCTTGAGCTAAGGACACCCAGTCCTCACCCAATCACTCTGGTAAGTCTTCAAGGTAGACTCCCAAACCTTCACAGACTTCGTTCACCGGCGATCCACAATGACTCTTGGATGCTCAGAACGCGACGCCTAACCGGCTAGAGGATTCACAGTCCTCAAGTGTAATAAGTCTTTAGATCACATAGACAGGAAGACTTCAGTGATGCCTAACACTCTTTGGCTCTGGGTGGTTAGGGCTTTATCCTCGCAAGGAATTCTCTCTCAAAGGCTTCGAGGTGGGTTGCTCTCAAACGACAAAAGCCGTACACGAACTCTAAGCAGCCAACCGTTTATGGTTGTAGGGGGTGGGCTATTTATAGCCACTAGGCAACCCGACCTAATTTGTCCGAAATGACCCTGGGTCACTAAGGAACTGACACGTGTTCCAACGGTCGGATTTCAAACACACGTGGCAACTTTACTTGGGCTACAAGCAAAGCTGACTCATCCAGCTCTGGATAAGATTTGCTCTCATTGTCTTTACTCGAAGACATGGGATTTTGGTTGAGCATCACTTCAGTCACTCTGACTTTGTTCACTTGGACCCCACTTAACAGTACGGTGGTTCCTATGACTCAACAAAGAAGAAAAGGAGACAACGAAACAACTAAGTCTTCGCGCCCCATAGTCTTCAAGCAATGTCTTCTCTTGTCATAGTCTTCAATGTGAATATCTTCACATACCACCATTGTCTTCAATGTCTTCATACATTTTTAGGGGTCATCTCCGGTAGATAAACCGAATCAATGAGGGACTACTACCTGTGTTATCCTGTAATTCTCACAAACACATTAGTCCCTCAACCAGGTTTGTCGTCAATACTCCAAAACCAACTAGGGGTGGCACTAGATGCACTTACAATCTCCCCCTTTTTGGTGATTGATGACAAACTGGTTGAAGTTTTCAATGGGGATAAAAGTATGTGAAATGTAAAGGATTTAGGTATTGTCTTCATAAGTGGCAAAGGCTCCCCTTGAAGATGTGCATATAAGTAATTTGCTTTTGGAATGCAAATGCACATGGCAGGTTGTACTTGTGGAGATCCTCTTCAACTTATGACGACAATTCATCATGCATGAAAAGTACGTGAATATAATGACATGCATAATGAAAAATGGACGTCTGCAGAATGACCTAAGTGCGGAAGTTATCATCGCACATGCGGAATTTATCATCGCATCACAGAATAGCAAATAAGTAGCAGACGACCATCGAGTTTAATTGTTACAACTCAAAGAACCAAATGTATCAAAAAGCGAGAGTTGTAAACACTAGGCAAAATATAAAACCACCGCGCATATGGACCCGCTTGAAGATTATCAAACTCATATGCTTCTCCCCCTTTTGTCAGCAAGGACCAAAAAGGTTTGAAGACATAGAGCACCTACTCGTTCCCATGAGGAGTTGGTGAAGCAGCAGGGTCCTCGGTGTTGGTTGGCGGTGCAGACAAACTTGGTGCAGTGTTGATTCGCGTTGAAGGTGGTGAAGTAGCATCGTCTTCATCA
The DNA here is from genome assembly GCF_003073215.2 of Triticum urartu. Classification (NCBI taxonomy): domain Eukaryota; kingdom Viridiplantae; phylum Streptophyta; class Magnoliopsida; order Poales; family Poaceae; genus Triticum; species Triticum urartu. The sequence continues at coordinate 628 of NW_024111714.1, read as the reverse complement.
TCGATGACACGTGCATTCACTGTTGCAGCAGAGGAGGAGAACTCAGAGTCTTCAAGAGACGGAGTACGCCATAGCACAGTCCTTCTCGGAGGTGTTGAGTCAAACTTGAAGCGTTCAGAGAAGCCAGCATCTTGAAGATCATCTTCAGAACACATAAGCGTCAGCCCTTTCCATGTACGCCGACAGGTTTCATGGGCGACAAAGGCATTCTTGGTGGCAAGGTTGCGAATCCTATTTACGCCCACCAAGAGGCTTTGCATTTGGCGCTTCAGCCAGTCATGATGCTTATCATGTTTCTGATGAAGGGCAACCAGAAGCTCTTGGTCATTTAGAACACGAGATCGCTTCTTAGGCCGTTGTGCAATGGTGCTTTCAATGGCTTCAGTGAGGGCACGATGAGGTGCACGGGTAGTACCAGCCAGAGGATAAACACGAGTGACTGCTTGGACTCCTTCAATGTGTTGTGAGAAGCTTTGATTATCAGCATTTTGAAGACTAAGGGGCTCCTTGGCAGGCTCTGGATAGATGGCTTCAACTGACATATCGACGTCACGTAGAAAAATCAGATGTTTGCGAGCAGAGGGCTGATAGGTGACAGCTGAGTGTAGTTTGATCAGACGCATAATCC
>NW_024111713.1:0-40513 GCF_003073215.2 Triticum urartu | reverse complement strand
ACCGGGTGGGGCCACCTGTCCCGGGGGGGCCACATGGGCTGTAGGGGTGTGCACCTTGGCCTACATGGGCCAAGGGCACCAGCCCCAAGAGGCCCATGCGCCTAGAGATAAGGAAGGAAGAGTCCTAAGAGGGGAAGGCACCTCCTAGGTGCCTTTGGGGGGAGGGACTCCTCCCTTGGCCGCCGCCCCCCTAGGAGATTGGATCTCCTAGGGCCGGCGCCCCCCCTAGGCTCCCTATATATAGTGGGGAAAGGAGGGCCTCTCAACCCACGCCTTGGTGCCTCCCTCTCCCTCTCCAACACCTCCTCCTCCTCCATAGAGCTTAGCGAAGCCCTACCGGAGTACTGCAGCTCCATCACCACCACGCCGTCGTGCTGCTGCTGGAGCCATCTACCTCAACCTCTCCTTCCCCTTGCTGGATCAAGAAGGAGGAGACATCGCTGCTCCGTACGTGTTTTGAACGCGGAGGTGCCGTCCGTTCGGCGCTAGGATCATCGGTGATTTGGATCACGACGAGTACGACTCCATCAACCCCGTTCTCTTGAACGCTTCCGCGCGCGATCTACAAGGGTATGTAGATCCACTCCTCCCTTGTTGCTAGATGACTCCATAGATTGATCTTGGTGATGCGTAGAAAATTTGAATTTCTGCTACGTTCCACAACAGTGGCATCATGAGCTAGGTCTATGCGTAGTTTCTATGCACGAGTAGTACACAAAGTAGTTGTGGGCGTTGATTTTGTTCAATATGCTTACCGTTACTAGTCCAATCTTGATTCGGCGGCATTGTGGGATGAAGCGGCCCGGACCGACCTTACACGTAATCTTACGTGAGACTGGTTCCACCGACTGACATGCACTAGTTGCATAAGGTGGCTAGCGGGTGTCTGTCTCTCCCACTTTAGTCGGATCGGATTCGATGAAAAGGGTCCTTATGAAGGGTAAATAGCAATTGGCATATCACGTTGTGGTTTTTGCATAGGTAAGAAACGTTCTTGCTAGAAACCCATAGCAGCCACGTAAAACATGCAAACAACAATTAGAGGACATCTAACTTGTTTTTGCAGGGTATGCTATGTGATGTGATATGGCCAAAGGATGTGATGAATGATATATGTGATGTATGAGATGATCATGTTCTTGTAATAGGAATCACGACTTGCATGTCGATGAGTATGACAACCGGCAGGAGCCATAGGAGTTGTCTTAATTTATTTATGACCTGCGTGTCAACATAAACGTCATGTAATTACTTTACTTTATTGCTAACCATTAGCTATAGTAGTAGAAGTAATAGTTGGCGAGGCTACTTCATGGAGACACGATGATGGAGATCATGGTGTCATGCCGGTGACGATGATGATCATGGAGCCCCGAAGATGAAGATCAAAAGGAGCAATATGATATTGGCCATATCATGTCACTATTTGATTGCATGTGATGTTTATCATGTTTATACATCTTATTTGCTTAGAACGACGGTAGTAAATAAGATGATCCCTCACTAAGATTTCAAGAAGGTGTTCCCCCTAACTGTGCACCGTTGCGAAAGTTCGTCGTTTCGAAGCACCACGTGATGATCGGGTGTGATAGATTCTTACGTTCGAATACAACGGGTGTTGACGAGCCTATCATGTACAGACATGGCCTCGGAACACATGTGAAACACTTAGGTTGACTTGACGAGCCTAGCATGTACAGACATGGCCTCGGAACACAAGAGACCGAAAGGTCGAGCATGAGTCGTATAGAAGATACGATCAACATGAAGATGTTCACCGATGATGACTAGTCCGTCTCACGTGATGATCGGACACGGCCTAGTTGACTCGGATCATGTAATCACTTAGATGACTAGAGGGATGTCTATCTGAGTGGGAGTTCACAAGATGAACTTAATTATCCTGAACATAGTCAAAAGGTCTTCAAAAATTATGTCGTAGCTCGCGCTTCAGTTCTACTGTTTAGATATGTTCCTAGAGAAAATTTAGTTGAAAGTTGATATTAGTAATTATGCGGACTAGGTCCGTAAACTGAGGTTTGTCCTCATTGCTTCATAGAAGGCTTATGTCCTTAATGCACCGCTCAGTGTGCTGAACCTCGAATGTTGTCTATGGATGTTGCGAACATCTGACATACACATTTTGATAACTACGTGATAGTTCAGTTAAACGGCTTTGAGTTGAGGCACCGAAGACGGTTTTGAAACATCGCAAAACATATGAGATGTTTCGAGGGCTGAAATTGGGATTTCAGGCTCGTGCCCACGGCAAGAGGTATAAGACCTCCGACGATTTTCTTAGCCTGCAAACTAAGGGAGAAAAGCTCAATTGTTGAACTTGTGCTCAGATTGTCTGAGTACAACAATCGCTTGAATCGAGTGGGAGTTGATCTTCCAGATGAAATAGTGATGATTCTCCGAAGTCATTACCACCAAGCTGCTTGAGCTTCGTGATGAACTATAATGTGTCGGGGACATATATGATGATCCTTGAGATATTCGCGATGTTTGACACCACAAAAGTAGAAATCAAGAAGGAGCATCAATTGTTGATGGTTTGTGAAACCACTAGTTTCAAGAAGGGCAAGGGCAAAAAGGGATGCTTCATGAAACGGAAAATCAGCTGCTGCTCTACTGAAGAAACCCAAGGTTGAACCCAAACCCGAGACTAAGTGCTTCTGTAATAAAGGGAACAACCACTGGAGCAGAATTACCCTAGATACTTGGTAGATAAGAAGGCTGGCAAGGTCAATAGAAGTATATTGGATATACACTGTGTTGATGTGTACTTTACTAGTACTCCTAGTAGCACCAGGGTATTAGATACCGGTTTGGTTGCTAAGTGTTAGTAACTCGAAATAAAAGCTACGGAATAAATGGAGACTAGCTAAAGGTGAGCTGACAATATGTGTTGGAAGTGTTTCCAATGTTGATATGATCAAGCATCGCACGCTCCCTCTACCATCGAGATTGGTGTTTGCGTTGAGCATAGACATGATTGGATTATGTCTATCGCAATACGGTTATTCATTTAAGGAGAATAACGGTTACTCTGTTTATTTGAATAATACCTTCAATGGTCTTGCACCTAAAATGAATGGTTCATTGAATCTCGATCATAGTGATACACATGTTCATGCCAAAAGATATAAGATAGTAATGATAGTACCACCTACTTGTGGCACTGCCACTTAAGTCATATCGGTATAAAACGCATGAAGAAGCTCCATGTTGATGGATCTTTGGACTCACTCATTTTTGAAAGTTTGAGGCATGCGAACCATGTCTATTGGTGTATATGCATGAAGAAACTCCATGCAAATGGACCGTTTGGACTCACTTGATTTTGAATCACTTGAGACATGCAAATCATACCACATGGGCAAGATGACTGAAAGCCTCGTTTTCAGTAAAATGGAACTAGAAAGCAACTTGTTGGAAGTAATACATTTTGATGTGTGCAATCCAATGAGTGCTGAGGCATGTAGTGGATATCGTTATGTTCTTACTTCACAGATGATTTGAGTAGATGTTGAGTATATTTACTTGATGAATCACGAGTCTGAATTATTGAAAGGTTCAAGTAATTTCAGGGTGATGTTGCAAGATCGTCGTGACAAGAGGATAAAATATCTATGATATGATCATAGAGATGGATATCTGAATTACGAGTTTGGCACAGAATTAAGACATTGTGGAAATTGTTTCAAAACTAATACAGCCTGGAACACCATAGTGTGATGGTGTGTCCGAACATCATAACTGCACCCTATTGGATATGATGCATACCATGATGTCTCTTATCGAATTACCATGATAGTTTATGGGTTAGGCATTAGAGACAACCACATTTACTTTAAATAGGGCACCACGTAATTCCGATGAGATGACACCGTATGAACTATGGTTTAGAGAAACTTAAGCTGTCATTTCTTAAAAGTTTGGGGCTGCGACGCTTATGTGAAAAAGTTTCAGGCTGATAAGCTCAAACCCAAAGCGGATAAATGCATCTTCATAGGACACCCAAAACAGTTGGGTATACCTCCTGTCTCAGATCCGAAAGCAATAAGGGATTGTTTCTAGAATCGGTTCCTTTCTCGAGGAAAAGTTTCTCTTGAAAGAATTGAGTGGGAGGATGATGGAGACTTGATGAGGTTATTGAACCGTCTCTTCAACTAGTGTGTGGCAGGGCACAGGAAGTTGTTCCTGTGGCACCTACACCAATTGAAGTGGAAGCTTATGATAGTGATCATGAAACTTCAGATCAAGTCACTACCAAACCTCATGGGATGACAAGGATGCGTACTACTTTAGAGTGGTACGTGATCCTGTCTTGGAAGTCATGTTGCTAGACAAAAATGAACCTACGAGCCATGGAGAAGCGATGGTGGGCCCCGATTCCGATAAATGGCTCGAGGCCATAAAATCCGAGAGAGGATCCATATATGAAAACAAAGTGTAGACTTTGGAAGAACTACTTGATGGTCATAAGGCTGTTAGGTACATATGGATTTTAAAAGGAAGACGGACAATGATGGTAAGTATCACCATTAAGAAAGCTCGACTTGTCATTAAGATGTTTTCCGACAAGTTCAAAGGAGTTGACTACGATGAGACTTTCTCACTTGTAGCGATGCTAAGAGTCTGTTGGAATTATATTGGCGATTACTACATTATTTATGAAATCTTGCATATAGGATGTCAAAAAAAACATTGTTTCCTCGACGATTTTCTTGAGGAAAGGTTGTATGTGATACAACCGGAAGGTTTTTGTCAATCCTGAAAGATGCTAATAAGTATGCAAAGCTCCAGCAATCCTTCTAAGGACTGGAGTAAGCATCTCGGAGTTGGAATGTACGCTTTGATGAGATGATCAAAGATTTTGGGTTTATACAAAGTTTATGAGAAACTTGTATTTCCAAAGAAGTAAGTGGGAGCACTATAAAATTTCTGATGAGTATATGTTGTTGACATATTATGGATCAGAAATGATGTAGAATTTCTGGAAAGCATATAGGGTTATTTGGAAAGTGTTTTTCAATGGAAAGCCTGGATTAAGCTACTTGAACATTGAGCATCAAGATCTATAAGGATAGATCAAAACGCTTAATGGTACTTTCAAATGAGCACATACCTTGACATGATCTTGAAGGGGTTCAAGATGGATCAGTCAAAGAAGGAGTACTTGCCTGAGTTGTAAGGTATGAAGTTAAGACTTAAAGCTCGACCACGGCAGAAGAAAGAGAAAGGATGAATGTCGTCCCCTATGCTTTTGTCATAGGCTCTATACGGTATGCCATGCTGAGTACCGCACCTGATGTGTGCCTTGCCACATATCTGGCAAGAGGGTACAAAGGTAATCTAGGAGTAGATCACAAGACAGCGGTCAAAGTTATCCTTAGTAACTAGTGGACTAAGGAATTTTCTCGATTATGGAGGTGGTAAAAAGAGTTCATCGTAAAGGGTTACGCCGATGCAAACTTTGACACTAATCCAGATTATTCTGAGTAGTAAACTGGATTAGTATAGTAGAACAGTTATTTGGAATAGCTCCAAATGTAGCGTAGTAGTTGCATCTACAAGATGACATAGAAATTTGCGAAGTACATACGGATTTGAAAGATTCAGACCCGTTGACTATAACATCTCTCACAAGCAAAACATGATCAAAACCCAGAAATCATTGAGTCTTAATCACATGATGATGTGAACTAGTTTAGTGACACTAGTAAACTCTTTGGAAGTTGGTCACATGGCGATGTGACCTGTGAGTGTTAATCACATGGCGATGTGAACTAGATTATTGACTCTAGTGCAAGTGGGAGACTGTTGGAAATATGCCCTAGAGGCAATAATAAATTAGTTGTTATTATATTTCCTTGTTCATGATAATCGTTTATTATCCATGCTAGAATTGTATTGATAGGAAACTCAGATACATGTGTGGATACATAGACAACACCATGTCCCTAGTAAGCCTCTAGTTGACTAGCTCGTTGATCAATAGATGGTTACGGTTTCCTGACCATGGACATTGGATGTCGTTGATAACGGGATCACATCATTAGGAGAATGATGTGATGGACAAGACCCAATCCTAAGCCTAGCACAAAGATCGCGTAGTTCGTATGCTAAAGCTTTTCTAATGTCAAGTATCATTTCCTTAGACCATGAGATTGTGCAACTCACGGATACTGTCGGAGTAAATAGCCATGGGTAGCCTAGCCGGCTTCCCCTGGCCCTTCTCAAAAACTTACGAGCCCGTCCGGCTCTCAAGAACCCAAGACATGGGGCCGCCTTCCCCTTGCTGGCTGTCATCCAGGCCGGCTTTCAGAAGGCGGCCTGACTTTAGCCCTCATGGAGAAAGCCACGGGAGGGCCGACTTCGGGAAGCCGGCCGTGAGAAGGCCGACTCCCATAAAGCGGTCGAGACCGTACCCTCAAAGTTTGCATCCACCTAGCGGCGATGTGACGGGGCATGGCTACAGTGGAGCCTGCCACCCCCGAATCCCAGAGCACGCCTGGCACAGTGCGCCGTACGGAGTGGGCATGACCCGTCCGGCGCGGCACTGTTGCCATGTTGACCTTGGTGTCACCCACGACGGGCCGCCAGCGCGGCCCATAGATGGTGGGCCCCTTCGGGCAGAGAGACACCCGAAGGCGGCCACGCCTCCCCCCAGTCGGCCCAAGACAGAGCCGGCTCCCCGCAGCCAGCTTGCCGCCTCCCTCGAAGGAGACACCCCATTAATGAGACAAGACGCGGTGAGGCTACAGCGGTCGCCCGACGGGCGGCGGCACTGTAGCCGCGCCTACCACGACGAAGCCCACGTCACCAAGATAGAGCAACAGTAACCAGCCGTCGACCAGGCCCTGGACAGTGGGGCCTGCCTGTCGACCAAGGGGCCGGCAGCCGGCGGGACCCACCAGTCGGCGGGCCCCAGCAGCCGGCACAGAAGCCGGCGAGCGCAGTCACAGACGGCTGGGCCCCGCGCCCAGTCGGATTACCATTGTACCCCCGGGGGGTAGGCCTATATAAACCCCTCGGGGCACCCATGCAAAGGGTTCGACCCCCTGCTAGTCCTAGACACCACACAAGGAGAAGAAGCAGGCTAGCCGTGCCCTTCTTCCTCCTCCCACCGAACAGCTCAAGGAGCATTGTGTAGCTACTTGTCCATCTAGTGATCATGCGGAGACCCCGCAGAGCAGCAGTAGGGGTGTTATCTCCACGGAGAGCCCCGAAGCTGGGTAAGATCCGCCGGCGTGCATGTCTTCGCCTTATCCCATTTCCAGGCACCGGCGACGTCTTACTGGCTCCCACAATGATAAGCCATCCGTTGGCATATGTCGCACCTACCACCCGACATTTGGCGCCCACCGTGGGGCCAGGTGCACCGTCGTCCGGAGACCTGTTCTGGACGGGAACCCTCTTCCTCCCCCGCGAGCGTAGCCAGCCCGGCACGCCCGATGGCGCTTGCCACGACGCGCTGCGAGGCGTCACCAATGCCTGTGCAGCGAGCAGCCTCGCTGATCTCCTCGACAAGACCCTCATCGCCGACGAGCTCGCCTCCGATGCGGGCACCGACCACCTCGCCAACCTCCTCAGCCAGCTCCATGTCTCTAGCGAGCCCGCTGTGGATCTGGAGTTGGTTGGCTCCACCGATCCGATGCCTGTCGACTCCGACACGGCCTCGTTCGACACCTTCCCCACCAACGTCGCGATCTACAACGACCCGCTTCCCCGAGCCGATGGCTGCGACGCTGTCACCACCGAGGTGATGGTCATCGGCCACGACGGAGCTGCTGACGAGAGCGCCCACGACGCCCCGTGAGCGGCGGCCCACGACTTGTCCACCCCCTCCCAGCTGATGCTGACGACGAAGCACTGGAGGCGCGCCGCCTCGCACTCCTCGCAGAGGGCCGGAGGCTGGCTTCCGTGAGGCGCCTCACCAAGGCCTACCAGCGCGAAGCTGACCGCACCGCCTTTGGCACGCCGGCCCCGGGCGGGCCAAGCCGGGCCGGCTTTGTCAAGCAACGCGGCGCCATCATCGCCAACACGCTGGGAGTCGACCGCCCAGTCTACGCCACTCCGCTTGAGAACCTGCGTGCCGCCCAGGCGGCCGTAGACGAGCTGGACGGACTGGGGGCCGAAGAGCTTCCCCACATGGCCCGACGCATCCAACAGCTGATCGATGCAGCCGCGCAGCGGCACGAAGCCGACGCCCGCGTGGAAAGCCCTCCCCCGCGCCGCGATCACGGCGCGACGTCCCGGACGCCGACTGCAGGCAGAGACCGCGCACGGCGCGAGAAAGAGCCGGCTGCCAGCCGAAGCCAAACCCGAATCTCCATCGAGCGAGACGCGGACGGCCATCCCCGAGCCATGGAATGGCGGGGCAACCCGCCTCCGCCTCGACCCCGTGGAGAGAGATATCCCACCCCACCGCCAGTGGTGCACCCGACTCTCAGCGGCCGACTAGGTCACCGCGAAGGAGTCGGCGAGAATGACGCCCGCCATCGGATCAACCGCCTGGCGCGATCCCTGGCGCTGGAAGAAGAAGACGATGTCGGTCCGCCTTGCTTCGGCCCCCGCATCCGCGACGAGCCCTTCCCCAAAGGGTTATCGCTCCCAAGAGACACGCCCAAGTACAATGGCTCCGTGAAGCCGGAAGAACTGTTGATCGACTACTCCACGGCGGTTAGCATAGCCAACGGCAACCGGCGCGTTGCCGTGAAGTACGTGCCCCTCATGCTGCAAGGCACAGCGCGGACCTGGCTCAACAGCCTCAAGCCGCACATCATCAACAGTTGGCTAGATTTCACCGAAGCTTTCATCCGCAACTTCACCAGCACCTACAAGCGGGCTCCCAAGCCCAGACAGCTCTCCTTGTGCGTACAAGGCCCCGCCGAGTCCACTCGCGATTACCTCATGCGTTGGGCCGAGCTCCGCAACTCTTGCGAAGGGGTGCACGAGGTGCAATCCATAGAATACTTCACAGCCGGATGCCGAGAAGGCACCCTCCTCAAGCACAAGCTCCTTTGCGACGAGCCGACTACCCTCGACGAGCTTCTGGACATAGCGGACAAGTACGCCACCGCCGACTCCTCGATGAAGACCGAGCTTCGGGTAGACGCGTCCGGGAAAGTACTCAACCCGGCGCCCAAGACGTCGGCTGGGGATTCCGGCCGATGCCCACACTCGAACGACCACAAGCACAAGGGCCCCGCGCCGCCTCCCGCCAGTCAGCAAGTGGCCACAGTTGAAGACGTGCCGCCTGAAGGGCGACCCGCGCCCAAGAAGCCCAAGGGCGGCAGGCCGGCTTGGCAGCCGGCCTTCTCCTACGAGCAAACTCTCGACGCCCCCTGCAAGTTCCACAGCGGCGCGAAGCCGTCCAACCACACAACCCGGAAGTGCCATTGGCTCACCCGAATCTCTAAAGGCGAGGGGCTCGCGCCGCCACCGCCTGCCGGCCCGCCGCCTCCGGCCCCGCCGCCTCCGGCCGCTCGGCCCGCAGTCGGAGCTGTGCACGACGAATTCCCCGACGAGCAAGCAACTTACATCATCTTTACAAGCCAGCCCGAAGACCGGCGCAGCAAACACCGAGAGCACCAGGAAGTCAGCGTGGTCGCTGCCAACCCCGCCGGACACATGCATTGGTCAGAAAAGCCCATCAGCTGGAGCCGGGCCGACCATCCAGAGGTGATGCCGTCTCCCGGTTCTTATGCGTTGGTCCTGGAAGCCACCCTTGCAACGGACGGACGCGCCGCCCGCTTCTCCCGCGTGCTGATAGATGGCGGGAGCAGCATCAACATCCTGTACCGTGACACCCTGGAGAAGCTAAATGTCAAGACGAAGCAGCTCACGCCTACTCGAACAGTGTTTCATGGCATCGTACCCGGCCTGTCCTGCGCCCCCATTCGCAAGATCAAGATTGATGTACTTTTTGGGGACAAGGAGCATTTCCGTCGGGAAGCGATCTGGTTTGAAGTGGTGGACCTGGATAGCCCTTACCATGCATTGCTTGGCCGGCCTGCCTTGGCCAAATTCATGGCAGTTCCCCACTATGCATACCTCAAGATGAAGATACCAAGCACCAAAGTCCTCTGAGTGCGCAGCAGCTAGCAGCCGGCTGGCCGAGTCCCTTGTGATTGCCGAAGAAAAGAAGATGTTGGACCGAGTCGTGGCCATAGCCGGCAAGCAGTCGGCCGTGTCCCCCGACCCCAAGGAGCATGATGTTCAAGGATCTTTCCAGCCGGCCAAGGAGACAAAGAAGATACCTCTTGACCCCGAGCACCCAGAGAGGTTTGCCATCATCGGGGCAAACCTGAACAGCAAATAGGAAGGCGAGCTCGCCGATTTCCTCCATGAGAATCGGGACATCTTTGCATGATCCCCCAAGGACATGCCGGGTGTTCCGAGGAAATTCGCCGAGCACAAACTACATGCCCGAGAAGACGCAAAGCCAGTCAAACAACCCCTTCGCCGACTGTCGGAGGAGAAACGCAGGATTGTAGGGGAGGAGATAGCCCGGCTTCTGGCAGCCGGCTTCATTATGGAAGTTTTCTTTCTAGAGTGGCTCGCCAACCCGGTCCTCGTGCTAAAGAAGAACAACAAGTGCCGCATGTGTATAGACTACACAAGCCTCAACAAGGCCTGCCCCAAAGATCCCTTTGCCCTGCCAAGGATTGACCAAGTGATAGACTCCACAGCCGGATGCGAGCTGTTGAGCTTCTTGGATGCTTACTCAGGATATCACCAGATAAAGCTGGATTCGGACGACCGCCTGAAGACCGCCTTCATCATGCCATTTGGAGCCTTCTGCTACCTGACTATGACATTCGGCTTGAGAAATGCCGGTGCCACTTTTCAGCGTTGCATGCAGAAGTGCCTCCTCAAGCAACTCGGCAGAAACGCTCACGTTTACGTGGACGACATCGTGGTGAAGACGGAGAAGCGTGGCACCTTGCTGGGAGACCTCAAGGAAACGTTTGAGAACCTACGCCGGTTCCAAATCAAGCTCAACCCCGAGAAATGCGTGTTCGGAGTGCCAGCCGGCCAGCTCCTAGGCTTCCTGGTCTCCGAACGCGGCATCGAATGCAACCCGGTGAAGATCAAGGCCATCGAGAGAATGGCGATCCCCACCAAGCTTCGAGATATCCAAAGGTTCACCGGATGCTTGGCCTCCTTGAACCGCTTCATCAGCCGGCTCGGAGAGAAAGCTCTCCCCCTCTACCGCCTCATGAAGAAGAGCACTCACTTTGAGTGGAACGACCAGGCCAACCAAGCTTTTCGCGAGCTGAAGAAGATGCTGGCCACGCCGCCCGTCCTGGCGGCGCCGACTGAGAAAGAGCCCATGCTCCTCTACATCGCCGCAACCAGCCGGGTGGTCAGCACCGTCATCGTAGTCCAACGCCCAGAAGAAGGCCGAGCCCAGCCGGTCCAGAGGCCGGTGTATTATTTGAGCGAGGTGCTGTCTGCTTCAAAACAAAACTACCCGCACTACTAGAAGATGTGTTACGGCGTGTACTTCACCGCTAAGAAGCTGAAGCCCTACTTTCAAGAGCATCCCGTCACGGTCGTATGCACCGCCCCGCTGGCCGAGATCATAGGCAGCCGGGATGCATCCGGCCGGGTGGCGAAATGGGCCATCGAGCTGGCCCCTTACACAATCTTCTACCAGCCCCGCACCGCCATCAAGTCCCAAGCACTGGCCGACTTCCTCGTCGACTGGGCCGAGACCCAGTACCTGCCACCGGCTCCCGACTCCACCCATTGGCGCATGCACTTTGACGGGTCCAAGATGCGCACCGGCTTGGGAGCCGGCGTTGTCCTTACCTCTCCTAAAGGCGACAAGCTCAAATACACGCTACAGATCCACTTTGCCGCCTCCAACAACGTGGCCGAGTACGAGGCGCTCATACACGGGCTCCGGCTTGCCAAAGAACTCGGCATTCGCCGGATCCTATGTTATGGCGACTCGGACCTGGTGGTCCAGCAATCATCCGGCAACTGGGACGCCAAGGACACAAATATGGCGAGCTACCGCTTCCTGGTCCAACAACTCAGCGGATACTTTGAAGGATGCGAGTTCCTCCACGTACCGCGAGCCGACAACGAGCCAGCCGATGCCCTGGCTCGAATAGGCTCTACTCGGCAAGCAATACCAACCGGCGTCGCTCTACAACGCCTCCTCAAGCCATCTATCAAGCCGTCTCCAGAGTCCGACTCCATCTTCGTGCCGCCTAACCCCGACGCGGCCGGGTCCGGCTCGAAGAACCAAGCAGGCGACCCCGAGACTTCCGTAGCCGGCCCGGGGACTTCGGCAACCGGCTCAAGGACTGCCACACCCGGCTCAGGGACTGCGGTAGCCGGCCCAGGGACTGCACCAGCACAACAGCCGGCGGCCGGGTCCAGCAATTCACCACCCAGCCCGCCCACCCTGGTGGCAGTAGCCACATTGGCAGTAGGAGAAGTCGCGGCTCCATCATGGGCTCAGTCCATCCTCAACTTCCTAGTAAACCAAGATCTGCCGGCTGACGAAACAGAGGCAAGACAAGTCCAACGTCGAGCCGGAGCATACACAATCGTCAACAGAGAACTCGTCAAACGCAGTGTCACTGGAGTCCTCCAACGGTGCGTCGAGCAAGAGAAGGGCATTGCAATCCTCAGAGACATTCACCAAGGAGAATGCGGCCACCATGCGGCCTCAAGATCACTTGTCGCCAAAGCCTTCCGCCATGGTTTCTTCTGGCCGACTGCTTTGGATGACGCCAAAGAATTAGTTAAATATTGCAAGGGGTGCCAACTCTTCAGCTCCAAGCAACACATGCCGGCTTCGGCACTCAAAACCATTCCCCTCACTTGGCCCTTCGCCGTTTGGGGACTGGACATGGTGGGCCCATTCAAGACGGCGCACGGCGGCATGACGCATTTTCTCGTCGCTGTGGACAAATTCACCAAGTGGATTGAGGCAAAGCCGATCAAGAAGCTGAATGGGCCGACTGCTGTGACATTCATCGCAGACATAACAACTCGGTACGGCGTGCCACACAGCATCATCACCGACAATGGCACGAATTTTGCCAAAGGAGCCTTGGCACGTTTCTGCGCAGCCCAAGGTATTCGGCTAGACTTAGCGTCCGTCGCCCACCCGCAGTCAAACGGCTAGGTCGAGCGAGCCAACGGCCTCATCCTCTTCGGCATCAAGCCTCGACTGGTCGTACCTCTGGAGCGTTCAGCCGGCTGTTGGCTCGATGAGCTGTCGGCTATCCTCTGGAGTCCACGCATTACACCAAACAAGTCAACCGGCTTCACCCCTTTCTTCCTTGTGTATGGTGCCGAGGCGGTCATCCCAACTGACATCGAGTTCGACTCGCCTCGAGTAACCATGTACACGGAAGCGGAGGCCAAGGAAGCACGAGAAGACGGCGTCGACTTGCTGGAAGAAAGCCGGCTGTTAGCCCTCAGCCGGTCTGCCATCTACCAGCAGGGTTTGCGCCGCTACCACAGCCGGAAGGTCAGGCCAAGATCTTTCCAAGAGGGTGATCTTGTGCTCCGGCTGATCCAGCGAACATCCGGCCAGCACAAGCTCTCGGCCCCTTGGGAAGGCCCCTTCGTCATCAGCAGAGCTCTAGGCAACGACTCCTACTACCTGATCGACGCACAGAAGCCGAAGGCACGCAAGAGAGACGACTCCGGCAAGGAGTCAGAACGACCATGGAACGCCAACCTCCTTCGAAGATTTTACAGTTGAAATGCAGTATGTATCACGCTAACTTTTGTATTAAGTACGAGACAATAGGCCCCCCGAGGAGAGCTCGGGGACTGCCATCTCTTATCTATGAATGAAAAGTATCATGCTTATGACCTTTTCATTTCATTTACTTGTTCCGTCCGGCACCGGGTTCGACTAGTCGGCTCGGGGACTGGCTGACTGGAGTTATATTAGAAGTCCTACCCGCAGTCAGACAAGTAGTGTGCCGGCTCCCAAGCCTTCTCTTGCCAAAAGTCGCAGTTCGAAGAAATGGCTGTCCGGCTGGCAAGAGTTAAAGGCAGGAACGGGCGCCCACACGAAAAACGGCTAGGGACTAATGGACTAATATAACAAAAGCCGGTTTTTCTCCCACCGCCGACTGGCTACCAGAGTAGCCGGCCGGCCGGTTTCCATTCACTTCACTTCAATCCAAGAAAGCTCGAGTACTTGGCTCCCCAAAGAGGGAAGGCGGCAAAGGAAAAGGCCTAAGGATAAAAAGCATACGCGAATGGAAACCAAACATGCACATAACAATATTTACATAAAAGACCTCCGAGAGGCCAGCATTCAACATAGTTTGGATACACCCCCAGTGGGTGGAACTGCGAAAACTTAATGAAGATTATTCAAAAGACAACAAGCAGGAAAAATAAGGACAGCTGGTCAAGCTGGCGGAGCGACCGACGAGCCGGGCTAGTTGGCGGAGACGGTCATGCCGGCTGAAGGAGCGGCCGGCTGGCGAACCTCGGCTTGGTCACCGCCTCCCGCAGAGGGCGCGCTTCCACGCGCCTCGTTGCTGGAGGCACGGTCGGCCTACGGTCGGCCGGTTGTTCCACCAGCCGGCTCGACGTCTTCGCCGTCCTCCTCTTCGTCATCCTCGCCCTCGTCGCTGGAGGCGATCTCCTCTGCCGAGTCCTGGCCCACCGCTGGGTTCAGCCCGAACCACTCCTCCGGCTGGGCAACACCGTCATCATCGATTTCGGGTGCAAAAATGCTGATTTCGGTGCACTCGGCGATCGTCGAAGCCCGCTGGGCGATAGCCGGCCTCACCTCCTCCAGCTCCGCGTCGGCCTCCATCCGCTAAGTGCGCAGCTGGTCCAGGCTTAGCCCTGGGTACCAAGCCCGAACGAACTCCGACGCCCGCCCGGCTCCGAGGCGGGCCGCCGACGCCTTCCAAGCCCCAAAGCGACCGACTGCGACCTCCAGCCAGTCGGCGGTCCGGCTTGGGGTGCGGGGGATCGTCTCGCCGGGCCAGAGGGCGGCCAACACTTGCGCCCCGGCATGTTGGAGCCGGCGAAGCATCTGATGAGCTGGCTGCAACCGCGCCTGGACAGCTAAGAGCTGCTCCTCAAGCGTCCGGTTCGCATCCGGCGCGATGTTGGCCCCCGCCTGACGGCGCGCCTCGCGATGGGCCTCGATGCTTTGGGCGGCGAAGGCGGAGTAGCCGGGGAAGTAGTCTGCACAAAAAAATAAGCAGCAGCACAAGTTAAGCCAAAAACCCAGGCGGCAAGGGGCAGGAGAGGAGCGATGAAGGCGGCTTACCGTCGATCAAGTCCTCGATACGGCCGAAGCCTTCATCCAGTGCTCGCCAGGTCTCAGCCCAGCTCACCACCTCGGTCTCAAACTCTGCCTTCAGGGCGGCCTCGCTATCCTGCGCCTTCTGCAGGGCCGCCTTGTGGCTCTTCTCTTGGTCGGCTAGCTTCTTGGCCAGGCGATCAAGCTCCTGGACCAAGGCAGCGTACTCGGCATCCTTGGTATGAAGGGCGGCCTGCGCTTCGCCGAGATCCTTCCTCAAGTCGGCGTTGTCCCCTGAAGACAAAGAAAAAGAAAAACCAATAAGGAAAAAGTCGTCAAGAAAGATCCGACCCGACTGCTCAGCAGTCGGCCCGAATCTCGGGGACTACACCCAGTGGGTGCGCTGACGCGCCCCCACGGAAGAAATCAAGAGATCAAAGCGGCCAAGAATGGAAGACTCACCTGGATGGCGGCCCGCGTCGACAGGAACTCCTGAGTGTACTGCTGCAGCAGGACGGCCTGAGCTTGAAGCTGGCTCCGGACCTCTTGAGCCGCCACATTCAGCTTGCCAGTCCCCCCGCTGGGAGTCCACTCGGACGTGGCGGTGCTGGCCGTCTCCAGAGCCTCCGCCGACTGACCGGCGCCCACGACTCGGCGCGACTCCGGCGAAGCGGCGCCTCCCCCTGCGCACCGGCGCGTCACCGGCTGCACCTTGAGGCCGGCTCTGTCCTCCGGCTCACCCCCGGCTGGCTCCTCTGGCGCCGCTGACGATTGGCCGCCTTGGCCCGCTCTGGTTGGCGCTGCTGGCGGCGCTCTCCTCGTGAAGGCCACGGGGTCCTCCCCCCTCTCCATCAGCGGCGGGTCTTGGACGATTTCCTCCGCCAAGGGCAAAGGGGTGTCAGGGGCCACGGCTCGGAGGGGAATGGCGAGCAGCGGAGGCTAGTTGCGCGAACCCTCCGCCTCCGCCTCCACGGTCGCCGCCTCCGCCTGGGCCTTGGCTGCCGCGTCGGCTTGCTCCTTCTCAACCTGGGCGGCCGCTTTTTCCGCCGCCTCGCGCTCCTCCCGCGCCTCACGGGTGTTCCACTCTGTGGCCTCCCTGAGGTCGGCGCGGGGGTCCACGCGGCGGGAGCTTGAAGACCCCCCAGTCGGCCCAACTATGGAGCCGCCCGGACCACGCTCAAGGGAAAGCAGCGCCCTGTCCAGCAAGTGGAAAAAGTTAAGAAGAATGCTCGAACAAGAAGAGAATGATGAAGAGCATGCGACAAGGCAGTCGACGACTTACGCTGAGACCGCCTGAGGCTGCTTCACCGCCTTGCGGAAGCGGGCCGCCTTGGCGGCCGCCTCGTCTCGCTTGGTCGCCGCGGTGGAGGCTTTGGACTTCTTTGGCCGACTGCCGAAGAGGATTGACGCGGCCCGGCGCTTCTGCGCGCCGCCGCTGGCAGCCGGCACGGTGGACGAGCCCGCGCCTTGATGGTCGGCCGCCGGCTGGCGACGCGGGGCGACTTCGGCTTCGGCGTCATCCGGCCAGTCCTCGAAGCTGGCGGTGAGCCTTGTGCCTCCGGGCTCGGCATCATCCCCCACGACGGCGTCTTCCATGGCGGCCGCCCCCAAATCCGGGTCGTCGACATCGTCCGCCGTGCGGTCGGGGGCGTACTCGCGCTCTATCCCTGCTGCCCCAGTCGTCGGCGGAAGAAGGGGGTTCTGCTAAGAAGAACCGACCGATCAGAAGCCGGCCATCATAAAGCCGGCTACCAACAGAAAGAAGAAAGAGAGGAAAGCTTACCACGGGCGGAGGGTTGGTGCGAGAATACGGCACCTTGCCGTATCGCCAATCCTCGGCGAGCTTGCAATTGGATATATAGTTTACCATGTATGATACCTCCGCGTGAGGCATCTCCTTGGTGCTAAGCCGGCTTGGGTCGAAGCGGCCGCTCATCTGGCACATCATGTGGGGCCGACTTTGGAGAGGAGATATCCGGCGCTCCACGAAGGCGGCCACCAAGTCGGCCCCGCTCAGGTTTTCCGACTGGATCATCACCCGAAGCCGGGAGACGGCGGCGTTCCCGGCCTGAGACAGTGGCCGGGACCGGAAACTCCATGAGGGCTGCCTCCCAGCCGGCGGGCCGGCTACGTAAGCCGGCAGGTTGACGTGGTCTCCTTGCTGGGGACGTTCTTCACGTAGAAGTACGACTTCTGCCAGATCTTCACCGACTGGATCAGGGGGATGGGCGGGAACGGATTGTTCTCGCCCGCCCTCCTCATGGCGATGAAGGCCCCGCAGGGGGCGGGCACACCAGCGACGACGGTGCCGAGTTTGCTCTGGAAGAATTCCCCCCAGAGCTCCAGCGTGGGGAGCAGCCCCAAGAAACCTTCGCAGAGGGAGACGAAGGCCGACAGCAGCATCACCGCATTGGGCGTGAGGTGATGCGGCTGAAGGTTGTAAAACTCAAGGAAGGAGCGCAGGAATCCGCTTGCCGGAAGGCCAAAGCCGCGCAGGAAGTGCGAGCGGAAGACGACCCGCTCGCCCTCCTCCGGCGCCGGCGAAATCTCCGTCTTCGGCGCCAGGCGGACCCGCACAAGGTTGGCGTCGGGCAGGCACCGAGTCTGGCGGAGGAACTCAACGTGGTCCTCGTGGACGTTGGAGCCGTCCCACGAGCGCGATAGCGCCATGGGAGCAAGACGATGTGGCGGCGCGGCAGCGCTGAGACGGGAGGCTGTGGCGGCAACGAGAGGAAGAAACGAGGACGAGAAGGGGCGGAGCGAGAGAGAGCGTGCGAACCTCTGTCGCTCCCCCTCCTCCCCCTACTTATAGGCTCGTGTGGCGGAGCCGAGGAGGCGCGGCGTGGGGAAACGTGCGGATCGATTGTGCCCACTACCCCACGTCCCGCACTTATTGCGCCTTAACGGAGAAATAAAACCGCCGCGAGAAGGCGAGCGGTCCATGTGGGCCACGGAAGATCCGCGCTCGGACCGAGGCCTGCGAGTGGCGGGCCCGGGCATGCGGCGACGTCCCATCGCGCGCGTGCGTTGGCAGGATTTCCTGGCCACGTGGCCCGCGTTCCCGCCTACGAGAACCAGAGCTCTCTGAAGTGGGCATACACCCGCAAAGCCGGCTCTTCAGGATGGGAAGCTGACCAAGCTTCTCGTCCCTTTGTCCGCCTCGAAGCTCGATCAGCTTCGGGGACTACTGTCGGAGTAAATAGCCATGGGTAGCCTAGCCGGCTTCCCCTGGCCCTTCTGAAAAAATTACGAGCCCGTCCGGCTCTCAAGAACCCAAGACATGGGGCCGCCTTCCCCTTGCTGGCTGTCATCCAGGCCGGCTTTCGGAAGGCGGCCCGACTTTAGCCCTCATGGAGAAAGCCACGGGAGGGCCGACTTCGGGAAGCCGGCCGTGAGAAGGCCGACTCCAAGAAGTCGGCTCCCATAAAGCGGTCGAGACCGTACCCTCAAAGTTTGCATCCACCTAGCGGCGATGTGATGGGGCGTGGCTACAGTGGAGCCTGCCACCCCCGAATCCCGGAGCACGCCTGGCACAGTGCGTCGTACGGAGTGGGCATGACCCGTCCGGCGCGGCACTGTTGCCATGTTGACCTTAGTGTCACCCACGACGGGCCGCCAGCGCGGCCCACAGATGGTGGGCCACTTCGGGCAGAGAGACACCCGAAGGCGGCCACGTCTCCCCCCAGTCGGCCCAAGACAGAGCCGGCTCCCCGTAGCCGGCTTGCCGCCTCCCTCGAAGGAGACACCCCATTAAGGAGACAAGACGTGGTGAGGCTACAGCGGTCGCCCGACGGGCGGCAGCACTGTAGCCGCGCCTACCACGACGAAGCCCACGTCACCAAGATAGAGCAACAGTAACCAGCCGCCGACCAGGCCCTGGACAGTGGGGCCTGCCTGTCGACCAAGGGGCCGGCAGCCGGCGGGACCCACCAGTCGGCGGGCCCCAGCAGCCAGCGCAGAAGTCGGCGAGCGCAGTCATAGACGGCTGGGCCCCGCGCCCAGTCGGATTACCATTGTACCCCCGGGGGGTAGGCCTATATAGACCCCCCGGGGCACCCATGCAAAGGGTTCGACCCCCTGCTAGTCCTAGACACCACACAAGGAGAAGAAGCAGGCTAGCCGTGCCCTTCTTCCTCCTCCCACCGAACAGCTCAAGGAGCATTGTGTAGCTACTTCTCCATCTAGTGATCATGCGGAGACCCCGCAGAGCAGCAGTAGGGGTGTTATCTCCACGGAGAGCCCCGAAGCTGGGTAAGATCCGCCGGCGTGCATGTCTTCGCCTTATCCCGTTTCCAGGCACTGGCGACGTCTTACTGGCTCCCACAATGATAAGCCATCCGTTGGCATATGTCGCACCTACCACCCGACAGATACCGTAGGAATACTTTGGGTGTGCCAAACGTCACAAAGTAATTGGGTGGCTATAAAGGTACACTACAGGTATCTCCGAAAAGTGTCTGTTGGGTTGGCACGAATCGAGACTGGGATTTGTTACTCCGTGTAAACGGAGAGGTATCTCTGGGCCCACTCGGTAGGACATCATCATAGTGTGCACAATGTGATCAAGGAGTTGATCACGGGATGATGTGTTACGGAACGAGAAAAAGAGACTTGCCGGTAACGAGATTGAACAAGGTATCGGGATACCGACGATCGAATCTCGGGCAAGTAACGTACCGCTAGATAAAGGGAATTGTATACGGGATTGATCGAATCCTCGACATCATGGTTCATCCGATGAGATCATCGTGGAACATGTGGGAACCAACATGGGTATCTAGATCCCGCTGTTGGTTATTGACCGGAGAAACGTCTCGGTCATGTCTGCATGGTTCCCGAACCCGTAGGGTCTACACACTTAAGGTTCGGTGACGCTAGGGTTGTAGGGATATGTATATGCAGTAACCCGAATGTTGTTCGGAGTCCCGGATGAGATCCCGGACGTCACGAGGAGTTCCGGAATGGTTCGGAGGTAAATAATTATATATAGGAAGTGCTATTTCGGCCATCGGGACAAGTTTCGGGGTCGCCGGTATTGTACCGGGACCACCGGAAGGGTCCCGGGGGGTCACCGGTATTGTACCGGGACCACCGGAAGGGTCCCGGGGGTCAACCGGGTGGGGCCACCTGTCCCGGGGGGGCCACATGGGCTGTAGGGGTGTGCACCTTGGCCTACATGGGCCAAGGGCACCAGCCCCAAGAGGCCCATGCGCCTAGAGATAAGGAAGGAAGAGTCCTAAGAGGGGAAGGCACCTCCTAGGTGCCTTGGGGGGAGGGACTCCTCCCTTGGCCCCGCCCCCCTAGGAGATTGGATCTCCTAGGGCCGGCGCCCCCCCTAGGCTCCCTATATATAGTGGGGAAAGGAGGGCCTCTCAACCCACGCCTTGGTGCCTCCCTCTCCCTCTCCAACACCTCCTCCTCCTCCATAGAGCTTAGCGAAGCCCTACCGGAGTACTGCAGCTCCATCACCACCACGCCGTCGTGCTGCTGCTGGAGCCATCTACCTCAACCTCTCCTTCCCCTTGCTGGATCAAGAAGGAGGAGACATCGCTGCTCCGTACGTGTTTTGAACGCGGAGGTGCCGTCCGTTCGGCGCTAGGATCATCGGTGATTTGGATCACGACGAGTACGACTCCATCAACCCCGTTCTCTTGAACGCTTCCGCGCGCGATCTACAAGGGTATGTAGATCCACTCCTCCCTTGTTGCTAGATGACTCCATAGATTGATCTTGGTGATGCGTAGAAAATTTGAATTTCTGCTACGTTCCACAACAGTGGCATCATGAGCTAGGTCTATGCGTAGTTTCTATGCACGAGTAGTACACAAAGTAGTTGTGGGCGTTGATTTTGTTCAATATGCTTACCGTTACTAGTCCAATCTTGATTCGGCGGCATTGTGGGATGAAGCGGCCCGGACCGACCTTACACGTAATCTTACGTGAGACTGGTTCCACCGACTGACATGCACTAGTTGCATAAGGTGGCTAGCGGGTGTCTGTCTCTCCCACTTTAGTCGGATCGGATTCGATGAAAAGGGTCCTTATGAAGGGTAAATAGCAATTGGCATATCACGTTGTGGTTTTTGCATAGGTAAGAAACGTTCTTGCTAGAAACCCATAGCAGCCACGTAAAACATGCAAACAACAATTAGAGGACATCTAACTTGTTTTTGCAGGGTATGCTATGTGATGTGATATGGCCAAAGGATGTGATGAATGATATATGTGATGTATGAGATGATCATGTTCTTGTAATAGGAATCACGACTTGCATGTCGATGAGTATGACAACCGGCAGGAGCCATAGGAGTTGTCTTAATTTATTTATGACCTGCGTGTCAACATAAACGTCATGTAATTACTTTACTTTATTGCTAACCATTAGCTATAGTAGTAGAAGTAATAGTTGGCGAGGCTACTTCATGGAGACACGATGATGGAGATCATGGTGTCATGCCGGTGACGATGATGATCATGGAGCCCCGAAGATGAAGATCAAAAGGAGCAATATGATATTGGCCATATCATGTCACTATTTGATTGCATGTGATGTTTATCATGTTTATACATCTTATTTGCTTAGAACGACGGTAGTAAATAAGATGATCCCTCACTAAGATTTCAAGAAGGTGTTCCCCCTAACTGTGCACCGTTGCGAAAGTTCGTCGTTTCGAAGCACCACGTGATGATCGGGTGTGATAGATTCTTACGTTCGAATACAACGGGTGTTGACGAGCCTATCATGTACAGACATGGCCTCGGAACACATGTGAAACACTTAGGTTGACTTGACGAGCCTAGCATGTACAGACATGGCCTCGGAACACAAGAGACCGAAAGGTCGAGCATGAGTCGTATAGAAGATACGATCAACATGAAGATGTTCACCGATGATGACTAGTCCGTCTCACGTGATGATCGGACACGGCCTAGTTGACTCGGATCATGTAATCACTTAGATGACTAGAGGGATGTCTATCTGAGTGGGAGTTCACAAGATGAACTTAATTATCCTGAACATAGTCAAAAGGTCTTCAAAAATTATGTCGTAGCTCGCGCTTCAGTTCTACTGTTTAGATATGTTCCTAGAGAAAATTTAGTTGAAAGTTGATATTAGTAATTATGCGGACTAGGTCCGTAAACTGAGGTTTGTCCTCATTGCTTCATAGAAGGCTTATGTCCTTAATGCACCGCTCAGTGTGCTGAACCTCGAATGTTGTCTATGGATGTTGCGAACATCTGACATACACATTTTGATAACTACGTGATAGTTCAGTTAAACGGCTTTGAGTTGAGGCACCGAAGACGGTTTTGAAACATCGCAAAACATATGAGATGTTTCGAGGGCTGAAATTGGGATTTCAGGCTCGTGCCCACGGCAAGAGGTATAAGACCTCCGACGATTTTCTTAGCCTGCAAACTAAGGGAGAAAAGCTCAATTGTTGAACTTGTGCTCAGATTGTCTGAGTACAACAATCGCTTGAATCGAGTGGGAGTTGATCTTCCAGATGAAATAGTGATGATTCTCCGAAGTCATTACCACCAAGCTGCTTGAGCTTCGTGATGAACTATAATGTGTCGGGGACATATATGATGATCCTTGAGATATTCGCGATGTTTGACACCACAAAAGTAGAAATCAAGAAGGAGCATCAATTGTTGATGGTTTGTGAAACCACTAGTTTCAAGAAGGGCAAGGGCAAAAAGGGATGCTTCATGAAACGGAAAATCAGCTGCTGCTCTACTGAAGAAACCCAAGGTTGAACCCAAACCCGAGACTAAGTGCTTCTGTAATAAAGGGAACAACCACTGGAGCAGAATTACCCTAGATACTTGGTAGATAAGAAGGCTGGCAAGGTCAATAGAAGTATATTGGATATACACTGTGTTGATGTGTACTTTACTAGTACTCCTAGTAGCACCAGGGTATTAGATACCGGTTTGGTTGCTAAGTGTTAGTAACTCGAAATAAAAGCTACGGAATAAATGGAGACTAGCTAAAGGTGAGCTGACAATATGTGTTGGAAGTGTTTCCAATGTTGATATGATCAAGCATCGCACGCTCCCTCTACCATCGAGATTGGTGTTTGCGTTGAGCATAGACATGATTGGATTATGTCTATCGCAATACGGTTATTCATTTAAGGAGAATAACGGTTACTCTGTTTATTTGAATAATACCTTCAATGGTCTTGCACCTAAAATGAATGGTTCATTGAATCTCGATCATAGTGATACACATGTTCATGCCAAAAGATATAAGATAGTAATGATAGTACCACCTACTTGTGGCACTGCCACTTAAGTCATATCGGTATAAAACGCATGAAGAAGCTCCATGTTGATGGATCTTTGGACTCACTCATTTTTGAAAGTTTGAGGCATGCGAACCATGTCTATTGGTGTATATGCATGAAGAAACTCCATGCAAATGGACCGTTTGGACTCACTTGATTTTGAATCACTTGAGACATGCAAATCATACCACATGGGCAAGATGACTGAAAGCCTCGTTTTCAGTAAAATGGAACTAGAAAGCAACTTGTTGGAAGTAATACATTTTGATGTGTGCAATCCAATGAGTGCTGAGGCATGTAGTGGATATCGTTATGTTCTTACTTCACAGATGATTTGAGTAGATGTTGAGTATATTTACTTGATGAATCACGAGTCTGAATTATTGAAAGGTTCAAGTAATTTCAGGGTGATGTTGCAAGATCGTCGTGACAAGAGGATAAAATATCTATGATATGATCATAGAGATGGATATCTGAATTACGAGTTTGGCACAGAATTAAGACATTGTGGAAATTGTTTCAAAACTAATACAGCCTGGAACACCATAGTGTGATGGTGTGTCCGAACATCATAACTGCACCCTATTGGATATGATGCATACCATGATGTCTCTTATCGAATTACCATGATAGTTTATGGGTTAGGCATTAGAGACAACCACATTTACTTTAAATAGGGCACCACGTAATTCCGATGAGATGACACCGTATGAACTATGGTTTAGAGAAACTTAAGCTGTCATTTCTTAAAAGTTTGGGGCTGCGACGCTTATGTGAAAAAGTTTCAGGCTGATAAGCTCAAACCCAAAGCGGATAAATGCATCTTCATAGGACACCCAAAACAGTTGGGTATACCTCCTGTCTCAGATCCGAAAGCAATAAGGGATTGTTTCTAGAATCGGTTCCTTTCTCGAGGAAAAGTTTCTCTTGAAAGAATTGAGTGGGAGGATGATGGAGACTTGATGAGGTTATTGAACCGTCTCTTCAACTAGTGTGTGGCAGGGCACAGGAAGTTGTTCCTGTGGCACCTACACCAATTGAAGTGGAAGCTTATGATAGTGATCATGAAACTTCAGATCAAGTCACTACCAAACCTCATGGGATGACAAGGATGCGTACTACTTTAGAGTGGTACGTGATCCTGTCTTGGAAGTCATGTTGCTAGACAAAAATGAACCTACGAGCCATGGAGAAGCGATGGTGGGCCCCGATTCCGATAAATGGCTCGAGGCCATAAAATCCGAGAGAGGATCCATATATGAAAACAAAGTGTAGACTTTGGAAGAACTACTTGATGGTCATAAGGCTGTTAGGTACATATGGATTTTAAAAGGAAGACGGACAATGATGGTAAGTATCACCATTAAGAAAGCTCGACTTGTCATTAAGATGTTTTCCGACAAGTTCAAAGGAGTTGACTACGATGAGACTTTCTCACTTGTAGCGATGCTAAGAGTCTGTTGGAATTATATTGGCGATTACTACATTATTTATGAAATCTTGCATATAGGATGTCAAAAAAAACATTGTTTCCTCGACGATTTTCTTGAGGAAAGGTTGTATGTGATACAACCGGAAGGTTTTTGTCAATCCTGAAAGATGCTAATAAGTATGCAAAGCTCCAGCAATCCTTCTAAGGACTGGAGTAAGCATCTCGGAGTTGGAATGTACGCTTTGATGAGATGATCAAAGATTTTGGGTTTATACAAAGTTTATGAGAAACTTGTATTTCCAAAGAAGTAAGTGGGAGCACTATAAAATTTCTGATGAGTATATGTTGTTGACATATTATGGATCAGAAATGATGTAGAATTTCTGGAAAGCATATAGGGTTATTTGGAAAGTGTTTTTCAATGGAAAGCCTGGATTAAGCTACTTGAACATTGAGCATCAAGATCTATAAGGATAGATCAAAACGCTTAATGGTACTTTCAAATGAGCACATACCTTGACATGATCTTGAAGGGGTTCAAGATGGATCAGTCAAAGAAGGAGTACTTGCCTGAGTTGTAAGGTATGAAGTTAAGACTTAAAGCTCGACCACGGCAGAAGAAAGAGAAAGGATGAATGTCGTCCCCTATGCTTTTGTCATAGGCTCTATACGGTATGCCATGCTGAGTACCGCACCTGATGTGTGCCTTGCCACATATCTGGCAAGAGGGTACAAAGGTAATCTAGGAGTAGATCACAAGACAGCGGTCAAAGTTATCCTTAGTAACTAGTGGACTAAGGAATTTTCTCGATTATGGAGGTGGTAAAAAGAGTTCATCGTAAAGGGTTACGCCGATGCAAACTTTGACACTAATCCAGATTATTCTGAGTAGTAAACTGGATTAGTATAGTAGAACAGTTATTTGGAATAGCTCCAAATGTAGCGTAGTAGTTGCATCTACAAGATGACATAGAAATTTGCGAAGTACATACGGATTTGAAAGATTCAGACCCGTTGACTATAACATCTCTCACAAGCAAAACATGATCAAAACCCAGAAATCATTGAGTCTTAATCACATGATGATGTGAACTAGTTTAGTGACACTAGTAAACTCTTTGGAAGTTGGTCACATGGCGATGTGACCTGTGAGTGTTAATCACATGGCGATGTGAACTAGATTATTGACTCTAGTGCAAGTGGGAGACTGTTGGAAATATGCCCTAGAGGCAATAATAAATTAGTTGTTATTATATTTCCTTGTTCATGATAATCGTTTATTATCCATGCTAGAATTGTATTGATAGGAAACTCAGATACATGTGTGGATACATAGACAACACCATGTCCCTAGTAAGCCTCTAGTTGACTAGCTCGTTGATCAATAGATGGTTACGGTTTCCTGACCATGGACATTGGATGTCGTTGATAACGGGATCACATCATTAGGAGAATGATGTGATGGACAAGACCCAATCCTAAGCCTAGCACAAAGATCGCGTAGTTCGTATGCTAAAGCTTTTCTAATGTCAAGTATCATTTCCTTAGACCATGAGATTGTGCAACTCACGGATACTGTCGGAGTAAATAGCCATGGGTAGCCTAGCCGGCTTCCCCTGGCCCTTCTCAAAAACTTACGAGCCCGTCCGGCTCTCAAGAACCCAAGACATGGGGCCGCCTTCCCCTTGCTGGCTGTCATCCAGGCCGGCTTTCAGAAGGCGGCCTGACTTTAGCCCTCATGGAGAAAGCCACGGGAGGGCCGACTTCGGGAAGCCGGCCGTGAGAAGGCCGACTCCCATAAAGCGGTCGAGACCGTACCCTCAAAGTTTGCATCCACCTAGCGGCGATGTGACGGGGCATGGCTACAGTGGAGCCTGCCACCCCCGAATCCCAGAGCACGCCTGGCACAGTGCGCCGTACGGAGTGGGCATGACCCGTCCGGCGCGGCACTGTTGCCATGTTGACCTTGGTGTCACCCACGACGGGCCGCCAGCGCGGCCCATAGATGGTGGGCCCCTTCGGGCAGAGAGACACCCGAAGGCGGCCACGCCTCCCCCCAGTCGGCCCAAGACAGAGCCGGCTCCCCGCAGCCAGCTTGCCGCCTCCCTCGAAGGAGACACCCCATTAATGAGACAAGACGCGGTGAGGCTACAGCGGTCGCCCGACGGGCGGCGGCACTGTAGCCGCGCCTACCACGACGAAGCCCACGTCACCAAGATAGAGCAACAGTAACCAGCCGTCGACCAGGCCCTGGACAGTGGGGCCTGCCTGTCGACCAAGGGGCCGGCAGCCGGCGGGACCCACCAGTCGGCGGGCCCCAGCAGCCGGCACAGAAGCCGGCGAGCGCAGTCACAGACGGCTGGGCCCCGCGCCCAGTCGGATTACCATTGTACCCCCGGGGGGTAGGCCTATATAAACCCCTCGGGGCACCCATGCAAAGGGTTCGACCCCCTGCTAGTCCTAGACACCACACAAGGAGAAGAAGCAGGCTAGCCGTGCCCTTCTTCCTCCTCCCACCGAACAGCTCAAGGAGCATTGTGTAGCTACTTGTCCATCTAGTGATCATGCGGAGACCCCGCAGAGCAGCAGTAGGGGTGTTATCTCCACGGAGAGCCCCGAAGCTGGGTAAGATCCGCCGGCGTGCATGTCTTCGCCTTATCCCATTTCCAGGCACCGGCGACGTCTTACTGGCTCCCACAATGATAAGCCATCCGTTGGCATATGTCGCACCTACCACCCGACATTTGGCGCCCACCGTGGGGCCAGGTGCACCGTCGTCCGGAGACCTGTTCTGGACGGGAACCCTCTTCCTCCCCCGCGAGCGTAGCCAGCCCGGCACGCCCGATGGCGCTTGCCACGACGCGCTGCGAGGCGTCACCAATGCCTGTGCAGCGAGCAGCCTCGCTGATCTCCTCGACAAGACCCTCATCGCCGACGAGCTCGCCTCCGATGCGGGCACCGACCACCTCGCCAACCTCCTCAGCCAGCTCCATGTCTCTAGCGAGCCCGCTGTGGATCTGGAGTTGGTTGGCTCCACCGATCCGATGCCTGTCGACTCCGACACGGCCTCGTTCGACACCTTCCCCACCAACGTCGCGATCTACAACGACCCGCTTCCCCGAGCCGATGGCTGCGACGCTGTCACCACCGAGGTGATGGTCATCGGCCACGACGGAGCTGCTGACGAGAGCGCCCACGACGCCCCGTGAGCGGCGGCCCACGACTTGTCCACCCCCTCCCAGCTGATGCTGACGACGAAGCACTGGAGGCGCGCCGCCTCGCACTCCTCGCAGAGGGCCGGAGGCTGGCTTCCGTGAGGCGCCTCACCAAGGCCTACCAGCGCGAAGCTGACCGCACCGCCTTTGGCACGCCGGCCCCGGGCGGGCCAAGCCGGGCCGGCTTTGTCAAGCAACGCGGCGCCATCATCGCCAACACGCTGGGAGTCGACCGCCCAGTCTACGCCACTCCGCTTGAGAACCTGCGTGCCGCCCAGGCGGCCGTAGACGAGCTGGACGGACTGGGGGCCGAAGAGCTTCCCCACATGGCCCGACGCATCCAACAGCTGATCGATGCAGCCGCGCAGCGGCACGAAGCCGACGCCCGCGTGGAAAGCCCTCCCCCGCGCCGCGATCACGGCGCGACGTCCCGGACGCCGACTGCAGGCAGAGACCGCGCACGGCGCGAGAAAGAGCCGGCTGCCAGCCGAAGCCAAACCCGAATCTCCATCGAGCGAGACGCGGACGGCCATCCCCGAGCCATGGAATGGCGGGGCAACCCGCCTCCGCCTCGACCCCGTGGAGAGAGATATCCCACCCCACCGCCAGTGGTGCACCCGACTCTCAGCGGCCGACTAGGTCACCGCGAAGGAGTCGGCGAGAATGACGCCCGCCATCGGATCAACCGCCTGGCGCGATCCCTGGCGCTGGAAGAAGAAGACGATGTCGGTCCGCCTTGCTTCGGCCCCCGCATCCGCGACGAGCCCTTCCCCAAAGGGTTATCGCTCCCAAGAGACACGCCCAAGTACAATGGCTCCGTGAAGCCGGAAGAACTGTTGATCGACTACTCCACGGCGGTTAGCATAGCCAACGGCAACCGGCGCGTTGCCGTGAAGTACGTGCCCCTCATGCTGCAAGGCACAGCGCGGACCTGGCTCAACAGCCTCAAGCCGCACATCATCAACAGTTGGCTAGATTTCACCGAAGCTTTCATCCGCAACTTCACCAGCACCTACAAGCGGGCTCCCAAGCCCAGACAGCTCTCCTTGTGCGTACAAGGCCCCGCCGAGTCCACTCGCGATTACCTCATGCGTTGGGCCGAGCTCCGCAACTCTTGCGAAGGGGTGCACGAGGTGCAATCCATAGAATACTTCACAGCCGGATGCCGAGAAGGCACCCTCCTCAAGCACAAGCTCCTTTGCGACGAGCCGACTACCCTCGACGAGCTTCTGGACATAGCGGACAAGTACGCCACCGCCGACTCCTCGATGAAGACCGAGCTTCGGGTAGACGCGTCCGGGAAAGTACTCAACCCGGCGCCCAAGACGTCGGCTGGGGATTCCGGCCGATGCCCACACTCGAACGACCACAAGCACAAGGGCCCCGCGCCGCCTCCCGCCAGTCAGCAAGTGGCCACAGTTGAAGACGTGCCGCCTGAAGGGCGACCCGCGCCCAAGAAGCCCAAGGGCGGCAGGCCGGCTTGGCAGCCGGCCTTCTCCTACGAGCAAACTCTCGACGCCCCCTGCAAGTTCCACAGCGGCGCGAAGCCGTCCAACCACACAACCCGGAAGTGCCATTGGCTCACCCGAATCTCTAAAGGCGAGGGGCTCGCGCCGCCACCGCCTGCCGGCCCGCCGCCTCCGGCCCCGCCGCCTCCGGCCGCTCGGCCCGCAGTCGGAGCTGTGCACGACGAATTCCCCGACGAGCAAGCAACTTACATCATCTTTACAAGCCAGCCCGAAGACCGGCGCAGCAAACACCGAGAGCACCAGGAAGTCAGCGTGGTCGCTGCCAACCCCGCCGGACACATGCATTGGTCAGAAAAGCCCATCAGCTGGAGCCGGGCCGACCATCCAGAGGTGATGCCGTCTCCCGGTTCTTATGCGTTGGTCCTGGAAGCCACCCTTGCAACGGACGGACGCGCCGCCCGCTTCTCCCGCGTGCTGATAGATGGCGGGAGCAGCATCAACATCCTGTACCGTGACACCCTGGAGAAGCTAAATGTCAAGACGAAGCAGCTCACGCCTACTCGAACAGTGTTTCATGGCATCGTACCCGGCCTGTCCTGCGCCCCCATTCGCAAGATCAAGATTGATGTACTTTTTGGGGACAAGGAGCATTTCCGTCGGGAAGCGATCTGGTTTGAAGTGGTGGACCTGGATAGCCCTTACCATGCATTGCTTGGCCGGCCTGCCTTGGCCAAATTCATGGCAGTTCCCCACTATGCATACCTCAAGATGAAGATACCAAGCACCAAAGTCCTCTGAGTGCGCAGCAGCTAGCAGCCGGCTGGCCGAGTCCCTTGTGATTGCCGAAGAAAAGAAGATGTTGGACCGAGTCGTGGCCATAGCCGGCAAGCAGTCGGCCGTGTCCCCCGACCCCAAGGAGCATGATGTTCAAGGATCTTTCCAGCCGGCCAAGGAGACAAAGAAGATACCTCTTGACCCCGAGCACCCAGAGAGGTTTGCCATCATCGGGGCAAACCTGAACAGCAAATAGGAAGGCGAGCTCGCCGATTTCCTCCATGAGAATCGGGACATCTTTGCATGATCCCCCAAGGACATGCCGGGTGTTCCGAGGAAATTCGCCGAGCACAAACTACATGCCCGAGAAGACGCAAAGCCAGTCAAACAACCCCTTCGCCGACTGTCGGAGGAGAAACGCAGGATTGTAGGGGAGGAGATAGCCCGGCTTCTGGCAGCCGGCTTCATTATGGAAGTTTTCTTTCTAGAGTGGCTCGCCAACCCGGTCCTCGTGCTAAAGAAGAACAACAAGTGCCGCATGTGTATAGACTACACAAGCCTCAACAAGGCCTGCCCCAAAGATCCCTTTGCCCTGCCAAGGATTGACCAAGTGATAGACTCCACAGCCGGATGCGAGCTGTTGAGCTTCTTGGATGCTTACTCAGGATATCACCAGATAAAGCTGGATTCGGACGACCGCCTGAAGACCGCCTTCATCATGCCATTTGGAGCCTTCTGCTACCTGACTATGACATTCGGCTTGAGAAATGCCGGTGCCACTTTTCAGCGTTGCATGCAGAAGTGCCTCCTCAAGCAACTCGGCAGAAACGCTCACGTTTACGTGGACGACATCGTGGTGAAGACGGAGAAGCGTGGCACCTTGCTGGGAGACCTCAAGGAAACGTTTGAGAACCTACGCCGGTTCCAAATCAAGCTCAACCCCGAGAAATGCGTGTTCGGAGTGCCAGCCGGCCAGCTCCTAGGCTTCCTGGTCTCCGAACGCGGCATCGAATGCAACCCGGTGAAGATCAAGGCCATCGAGAGAATGGCGATCCCCACCAAGCTTCGAGATATCCAAAGGTTCACCGGATGCTTGGCCTCCTTGAACCGCTTCATCAGCCGGCTCGGAGAGAAAGCTCTCCCCCTCTACCGCCTCATGAAGAAGAGCACTCACTTTGAGTGGAACGACCAGGCCAACCAAGCTTTTCGCGAGCTGAAGAAGATGCTGGCCACGCCGCCCGTCCTGGCGGCGCCGACTGAGAAAGAGCCCATGCTCCTCTACATCGCCGCAACCAGCCGGGTGGTCAGCACCGTCATCGTAGTCCAACGCCCAGAAGAAGGCCGAGCCCAGCCGGTCCAGAGGCCGGTGTATTATTTGAGCGAGGTGCTGTCTGCTTCAAAACAAAACTACCCGCACTACTAGAAGATGTGTTACGGCGTGTACTTCACCGCTAAGAAGCTGAAGCCCTACTTTCAAGAGCATCCCGTCACGGTCGTATGCACCGCCCCGCTGGCCGAGATCATAGGCAGCCGGGATGCATCCGGCCGGGTGGCGAAATGGGCCATCGAGCTGGCCCCTTACACAATCTTCTACCAGCCCCGCACCGCCATCAAGTCCCAAGCACTGGCCGACTTCCTCGTCGACTGGGCCGAGACCCAGTACCTGCCACCGGCTCCCGACTCCACCCATTGGCGCATGCACTTTGACGGGTCCAAGATGCGCACCGGCTTGGGAGCCGGCGTTGTCCTTACCTCTCCTAAAGGCGACAAGCTCAAATACACGCTACAGATCCACTTTGCCGCCTCCAACAACGTGGCCGAGTACGAGGCGCTCATACACGGGCTCCGGCTTGCCAAAGAACTCGGCATTCGCCGGATCCTATGTTATGGCGACTCGGACCTGGTGGTCCAGCAATCATCCGGCAACTGGGACGCCAAGGACACAAATATGGCGAGCTACCGCTTCCTGGTCCAACAACTCAGCGGATACTTTGAAGGATGCGAGTTCCTCCACGTACCGCGAGCCGACAACGAGCCAGCCGATGCCCTGGCTCGAATAGGCTCTACTCGGCAAGCAATACCAACCGGCGTCGCTCTACAACGCCTCCTCAAGCCATCTATCAAGCCGTCTCCAGAGTCCGACTCCATCTTCGTGCCGCCTAACCCCGACGCGGCCGGGTCCGGCTCGAAGAACCAAGCAGGCGACCCCGAGACTTCCGTAGCCGGCCCGGGGACTTCGGCAACCGGCTCAAGGACTGCCACACCCGGCTCAGGGACTGCGGTAGCCGGCCCAGGGACTGCACCAGCACAACAGCCGGCGGCCGGGTCCAGCAATTCACCACCCAGCCCGCCCACCCTGGTGGCAGTAGCCACATTGGCAGTAGGAGAAGTCGCGGCTCCATCATGGGCTCAGTCCATCCTCAACTTCCTAGTAAACCAAGATCTGCCGGCTGACGAAACAGAGGCAAGACAAGTCCAACGTCGAGCCGGAGCATACACAATCGTCAACAGAGAACTCGTCAAACGCAGTGTCACTGGAGTCCTCCAACGGTGCGTCGAGCAAGAGAAGGGCATTGCAATCCTCAGAGACATTCACCAAGGAGAATGCGGCCACCATGCGGCCTCAAGATCACTTGTCGCCAAAGCCTTCCGCCATGGTTTCTTCTGGCCGACTGCTTTGGATGACGCCAAAGAATTAGTTAAATATTGCAAGGGGTGCCAACTCTTCAGCTCCAAGCAACACATGCCGGCTTCGGCACTCAAAACCATTCCCCTCACTTGGCCCTTCGCCGTTTGGGGACTGGACATGGTGGGCCCATTCAAGACGGCGCACGGCGGCATGACGCATTTTCTCGTCGCTGTGGACAAATTCACCAAGTGGATTGAGGCAAAGCCGATCAAGAAGCTGAATGGGCCGACTGCTGTGACATTCATCGCAGACATAACAACTCGGTACGGCGTGCCACACAGCATCATCACCGACAATGGCACGAATTTTGCCAAAGGAGCCTTGGCACGTTTCTGCGCAGCCCAAGGTATTCGGCTAGACTTAGCGTCCGTCGCCCACCCGCAGTCAAACGGCTAGGTCGAGCGAGCCAACGGCCTCATCCTCTTCGGCATCAAGCCTCGACTGGTCGTACCTCTGGAGCGTTCAGCCGGCTGTTGGCTCGATGAGCTGTCGGCTATCCTCTGGAGTCCACGCATTACACCAAACAAGTCAACCGGCTTCACCCCTTTCTTCCTTGTGTATGGTGCCGAGGCGGTCATCCCAACTGACATCGAGTTCGACTCGCCTCGAGTAACCATGTACACGGAAGCGGAGGCCAAGGAAGCACGAGAAGACGGCGTCGACTTGCTGGAAGAAAGCCGGCTGTTAGCCCTCAGCCGGTCTGCCATCTACCAGCAGGGTTTGCGCCGCTACCACAGCCGGAAGGTCAGGCCAAGATCTTTCCAAGAGGGTGATCTTGTGCTCCGGCTGATCCAGCGAACATCCGGCCAGCACAAGCTCTCGGCCCCTTGGGAAGGCCCCTTCGTCATCAGCAGAGCTCTAGGCAACGACTCCTACTACCTGATCGACGCACAGAAGCCGAAGGCACGCAAGAGAGACGACTCCGGCAAGGAGTCAGAACGACCATGGAACGCCAACCTCCTTCGAAGATTTTACAGTTGAAATGCAGTATGTATCACGCTAACTTTTGTATTAAGTACGAGACAATAGGCCCCCCGAGGAGAGCTCGGGGACTGCCATCTCTTATCTATGAATGAAAAGTATCATGCTTATGACCTTTTCATTTCATTTACTTGTTCCGTCCGGCACCGGGTTCGACTAGTCGGCTCGGGGACTGGCTGACTGGAGTTATATTAGAAGTCCTACCCGCAGTCAGACAAGTAGTGTGCCGGCTCCCAAGCCTTCTCTTGCCAAAAGTCGCAGTTCGAAGAAATGGCTGTCCGGCTGGCAAGAGTTAAAGGCAGGAACGGGCGCCCACACGAAAAACGGCTAGGGACTAATGGACTAATATAACAAAAGCCGGTTTTTCTCCCACCGCCGACTGGCTACCAGAGTAGCCGGCCGGCCGGTTTCCATTCACTTCACTTCAATCCAAGAAAGCTCGAGTACTTGGCTCCCCAAAGAGGGAAGGCGGCAAAGGAAAAGGCCTAAGGATAAAAAGCATACGCGAATGGAAACCAAACATGCACATAACAATATTTACATAAAAGACCTCCGAGAGGCCAGCATTCAACATAGTTTGGATACACCCCCAGTGGGTGGAACTGCGAAAACTTAATGAAGATTATTCAAAAGACAACAAGCAGGAAAAATAAGGACAGCTGGTCAAGCTGGCGGAGCGACCGACGAGCCGGGCTAGTTGGCGGAGACGGTCATGCCGGCTGAAGGAGCGGCCGGCTGGCGAACCTCGGCTTGGTCACCGCCTCCCGCAGAGGGCGCGCTTCCACGCGCCTCGTTGCTGGAGGCACGGTCGGCCTACGGTCGGCCGGTTGTTCCACCAGCCGGCTCGACGTCTTCGCCGTCCTCCTCTTCGTCATCCTCGCCCTCGTCGCTGGAGGCGATCTCCTCTGCCGAGTCCTGGCCCACCGCTGGGTTCAGCCCGAACCACTCCTCCGGCTGGGCAACACCGTCATCATCGATTTCGGGTGCAAAAATGCTGATTTCGGTGCACTCGGCGATCGTCGAAGCCCGCTGGGCGATAGCCGGCCTCACCTCCTCCAGCTCCGCGTCGGCCTCCATCCGCTAAGTGCGCAGCTGGTCCAGGCTTAGCCCTGGGTACCAAGCCCGAACGAACTCCGACGCCCGCCCGGCTCCGAGGCGGGCCGCCGACGCCTTCCAAGCCCCAAAGCGACCGACTGCGACCTCCAGCCAGTCGGCGGTCCGGCTTGGGGTGCGGGGGATCGTCTCGCCGGGCCAGAGGGCGGCCAACACTTGCGCCCCGGCATGTTGGAGCCGGCGAAGCATCTGATGAGCTGGCTGCAACCGCGCCTGGACAGCTAAGAGCTGCTCCTCAAGCGTCCGGTTCGCATCCGGCGCGATGTTGGCCCCCGCCTGACGGCGCGCCTCGCGATGGGCCTCGATGCTTTGGGCGGCGAAGGCGGAGTAGCCGGGGAAGTAGTCTGCACAAAAAAATAAGCAGCAGCACAAGTTAAGCCAAAAACCCAGGCGGCAAGGGGCAGGAGAGGAGCGATGAAGGCGGCTTACCGTCGATCAAGTCCTCGATACGGCCGAAGCCTTCATCCAGTGCTCGCCAGGTCTCAGCCCAGCTCACCACCTCGGTCTCAAACTCTGCCTTCAGGGCGGCCTCGCTATCCTGCGCCTTCTGCAGGGCCGCCTTGTGGCTCTTCTCTTGGTCGGCTAGCTTCTTGGCCAGGCGATCAAGCTCCTGGACCAAGGCAGCGTACTCGGCATCCTTGGTATGAAGGGCGGCCTGCGCTTCGCCGAGATCCTTCCTCAAGTCGGCGTTGTCCCCTGAAGACAAAGAAAAAGAAAAACCAATAAGGAAAAAGTCGTCAAGAAAGATCCGACCCGACTGCTCAGCAGTCGGCCCGAATCTCGGGGACTACACCCAGTGGGTGCGCTGACGCGCCCCCACGGAAGAAATCAAGAGATCAAAGCGGCCAAGAATGGAAGACTCACCTGGATGGCGGCCCGCGTCGACAGGAACTCCTGAGTGTACTGCTGCAGCAGGACGGCCTGAGCTTGAAGCTGGCTCCGGACCTCTTGAGCCGCCACATTCAGCTTGCCAGTCCCCCCGCTGGGAGTCCACTCGGACGTGGCGGTGCTGGCCGTCTCCAGAGCCTCCGCCGACTGACCGGCGCCCACGACTCGGCGCGACTCCGGCGAAGCGGCGCCTCCCCCTGCGCACCGGCGCGTCACCGGCTGCACCTTGAGGCCGGCTCTGTCCTCCGGCTCACCCCCGGCTGGCTCCTCTGGCGCCGCTGACGATTGGCCGCCTTGGCCCGCTCTGGTTGGCGCTG
This sequence comes from Triticum urartu, assembly GCF_003073215.2. NCBI lineage: Eukaryota > Viridiplantae > Streptophyta > Magnoliopsida > Poales > Poaceae > Triticum > Triticum urartu. The sequence continues at coordinate 4,076 of NW_024111713.1, read as the reverse complement.
CTGGCGGCGCTCTCCTCGTGAAGGCCACGGGGTCCTCCCCCCTCTCCATCAGCGGCGGGTCTTGGACGATTTCCTCCGCCAAGGGCAAAGGGGTGTCAGGGGCCACGGCTCGGAGGGGAATGGCGAGCAGCGGAGGCTAGTTGCGCGAACCCTCCGCCTCCGCCTCCACGGTCGCCGCCTCCGCCTGGGCCTTGGCTGCCGCGTCGGCTTGCTCCTTCTCAACCTGGGCGGCCGCTTTTTCCGCCGCCTCGCGCTCCTCCCGCGCCTCACGGGTGTTCCACTCTGTGGCCTCCCTGAGGTCGGCGCGGGGGTCCACGCGGCGGGAGCTTGAAGACCCCCCAGTCGGCCCAACTATGGAGCCGCCCGGACCACGCTCAAGGGAAAGCAGCGCCCTGTCCAGCAAGTGGAAAAAGTTAAGAAGAATGCTCGAACAAGAAGAGAATGATGAAGAGCATGCGACAAGGCAGTCGACGACTTACGCTGAGACCGCCTGAGGCTGCTTCACCGCCTTGCGGAAGCGGGCCGCCTTGGCGGCCGCCTCGTCTCGCTTGGTCGCCGCGGTGGAGGCTTTGGACTTCTTTGGCCGACTGCCGAAGAGGATTGACGCGGCCCGGCGCTTCTGCGCGCCGCCGCTGGCAGCCGGCACGGTGGACGAGCCCGCGCCTTGATGGTCGGCCGCCGGCTGGCGACGCGGGGCGACTTCGGCTTCGGCGTCATCCGGCCAGTCCTCGAAGCTGGCGGTGAGCCTTGTGCCTCCGGGCTCGGCATCATCCCCCACGACGGCGTCTTCCATGGCGGCCGCCCCCAAATCCGGGTCGTCGACATCGTCCGCCGTGCGGTCGGGGGCGTACTCGCGCTCTATCCCTGCTGCCCCAGTCGTCGGCGGAAGAAGGGGGTTCTGCTAAGAAGAACCGACCGATCAGAAGCCGGCCATCATAAAGCCGGCTACCAACAGAAAGAAGAAAGAGAGGAAAGCTTACCACGGGCGGAGGGTTGGTGCGAGAATACGGCACCTTGCCGTATCGCCAATCCTCGGCGAGCTTGCAATTGGATATATAGTTTACCATGTATGATACCTCCGCGTGAGGCATCTCCTTGGTGCTAAGCCGGCTTGGGTCGAAGCGGCCGCTCATCTGGCACATCATGTGGGGCCGACTTTGGAGAGGAGATATCCGGCGCTCCACGAAGGCGGCCACCAAGTCGGCCCCGCTCAGGTTTTCCGACTGGATCATCACCCGAAGCCGGGAGACGGCGGCGTTCCCGGCCTGAGACAGTGGCCGGGACCGGAAACTCCATGAGGGCTGCCTCCCAGCCGGCGGGCCGGCTACGTAAGCCGGCAGGTTGACGTGGTCTCCTTGCTGGGGACGTTCTTCACGTAGAAGTACGACTTCTGCCAGATCTTCACCGACTGGATCAGGGGGATGGGCGGGAACGGATTGTTCTCGCCCGCCCTCCTCATGGCGATGAAGGCCCCGCAGGGGGCGGGCACACCAGCGACGACGGTGCCGAGTTTGCTCTGGAAGAATTCCCCCCAGAGCTCCAGCGTGGGGAGCAGCCCCAAGAAACCTTCGCAGAGGGAGACGAAGGCCGACAGCAGCATCACCGCATTGGGCGTGAGGTGATGCGGCTGAAGGTTGTAAAACTCAAGGAAGGAGCGCAGGAATCCGCTTGCCGGAAGGCCAAAGCCGCGCAGGAAGTGCGAGCGGAAGACGACCCGCTCGCCCTCCTCCGGCGCCGGCGAAATCTCCGTCTTCGGCGCCAGGCGGACCCGCACAAGGTTGGCGTCGGGCAGGCACCGAGTCTGGCGGAGGAACTCAACGTGGTCCTCGTGGACGTTGGAGCCGTCCCACGAGCGCGATAGCGCCATGGGAGCAAGACGATGTGGCGGCGCGGCAGCGCTGAGACGGGAGGCTGTGGCGGCAACGAGAGGAAGAAACGAGGACGAGAAGGGGCGGAGCGAGAGAGAGCGTGCGAACCTCTGTCGCTCCCCCTCCTCCCCCTACTTATAGGCTCGTGTGGCGGAGCCGAGGAGGCGCGGCGTGGGGAAACGTGCGGATCGATTGTGCCCACTACCCCACGTCCCGCACTTATTGCGCCTTAACGGAGAAATAAAACCGCCGCGAGAAGGCGAGCGGTCCATGTGGGCCACGGAAGATCCGCGCTCGGACCGAGGCCTGCGAGTGGCGGGCCCGGGCATGCGGCGACGTCCCATCGCGCGCGTGCGTTGGCAGGATTTCCTGGCCACGTGGCCCGCGTTCCCGCCTACGAGAACCAGAGCTCTCTGAAGTGGGCATACACCCGCAAAGCCGGCTCTTCAGGATGGGAAGCTGACCAAGCTTCTCGTCCCTTTGTCCGCCTCGAAGCTCGATCAGCTTCGGGGACTACTGTCGGAGTAAATAGCCATGGGTAGCCTAGCCGGCTTCCCCTGGCCCTTCTGAAAAAATTACGAGCCCGTCCGGCTCTCAAGAACCCAAGACATGGGGCCGCCTTCCCCTTGCTGGCTGTCATCCAGGCCGGCTTTCGGAAGGCGGCCCGACTTTAGCCCTCATGGAGAAAGCCACGGGAGGGCCGACTTCGGGAAGCCGGCCGTGAGAAGGCCGACTCCAAGAAGTCGGCTCCCATAAAGCGGTCGAGACCGTACCCTCAAAGTTTGCATCCACCTAGCGGCGATGTGATGGGGCGTGGCTACAGTGGAGCCTGCCACCCCCGAATCCCGGAGCACGCCTGGCACAGTGCGTCGTACGGAGTGGGCATGACCCGTCCGGCGCGGCACTGTTGCCATGTTGACCTTAGTGTCACCCACGACGGGCCGCCAGCGCGGCCCACAGATGGTGGGCCACTTCGGGCAGAGAGACACCCGAAGGCGGCCACGTCTCCCCCCAGTCGGCCCAAGACAGAGCCGGCTCCCCGTAGCCGGCTTGCCGCCTCCCTCGAAGGAGACACCCCATTAAGGAGACAAGACGTGGTGAGGCTACAGCGGTCGCCCGACGGGCGGCAGCACTGTAGCCGCGCCTACCACGACGAAGCCCACGTCACCAAGATAGAGCAACAGTAACCAGCCGCCGACCAGGCCCTGGACAGTGGGGCCTGCCTGTCGACCAAGGGGCCGGCAGCCGGCGGGACCCACCAGTCGGCGGGCCCCAGCAGCCAGCGCAGAAGTCGGCGAGCGCAGTCATAGACGGCTGGGCCCCGCGCCCAGTCGGATTACCATTGTACCCCCGGGGGGTAGGCCTATATAGACCCCCCGGGGCACCCATGCAAAGGGTTCGACCCCCTGCTAGTCCTAGACACCACACAAGGAGAAGAAGCAGGCTAGCCGTGCCCTTCTTCCTCCTCCCACCGAACAGCTCAAGGAGCATTGTGTAGCTACTTCTCCATCTAGTGATCATGCGGAGACCCCGCAGAGCAGCAGTAGGGGTGTTATCTCCACGGAGAGCCCCGAAGCTGGGTAAGATCCGCCGGCGTGCATGTCTTCGCCTTATCCCGTTTCCAGGCACTGGCGACGTCTTACTGGCTCCCACAATGATAAGCCATCCGTTGGCATATGTCGCACCTACCACCCGACAGATACCGTAGGAATACTTTGGGTGTGCCAAACGTCACAAAGTAATTGGGTGGCTATAAAGGTACACTACAGGTATCTCCGAAAAGTGTCTGTTGGGTTGGCACGAATCGAGACTGGGATTTGTTACTCCGTGTAAACGGAGAGGTATCTCTGGGCCCACTCGGTAGGACATCATCATAGTGTGCACAATGTGATCAAGGAGTTGATCACGGGATGATGTGTTACGGAACGAGAAAAAGAGACTTGCCGGTAACGAGATTGAACAAGGTATCGGGATACCGACGATCGAATCTCGGGCAAGTAACGTACCGCTAGATAAAGGGAATTGTATACGGGATTGATCGAATCCTCGACATCATGGTTCATCCGATGAGATCATCGTGGAACATGTGGGAACCAACATGGGTATCTAGATCCCGCTGTTGGTTATTGACCGGAGAAACGTCTCGGTCATGTCTGCATGGTTCCCGAACCCGTAGGGTCTACACACTTAAGGTTCGGTGACGCTAGG
>NW_024111712.1:0-28161 GCF_003073215.2 Triticum urartu | reverse complement strand
ACTCGTTCCGTAATACATCATCTCACAACTAACTCATTAGTTGCAATGCTTGCAAGGCTTATGTGATGTGCATTACCGAGAGGGCCTAGAGATACCTCTCCGACAATCGGAGTGACAAATCCTAATCTCGAAATACGCCAACCCAACATGTACCTTTGGAGACACCTGTAGAGCACCTTTATAATCACCCAGTTACGTTGTGACGTTTGGTAGCACACAAAGTGTTCCTCTGGCAAACGGGAGTTGCATAATCTCATAGTCATAGGAACATGTATAAGTCATGAAGAAAGCAATAGCAACATACTAAACGATCGGGTGCTAAGCTAATGGAATGGGTCATGTCAATCAGATCATTCAACTAATGATGTGATCCCGTTAATCAAATAACAACACTTTGTCCATGGTTAGGAAACATAACCATCTTTGATTAACGAGCTAGTCAAGTAGAGGCATACTAGTGACACTCTGTTTGTCTATGTATTCACACATGTATTATGTTTCCGGTTAATACAATTCTAGCATGAATAATAAACATTTATCATGATATAAGGAAATAAATAATAACTTTATTATTGCCTCTAGGGCATATTTCCTTCATCTTCCTCCTATATATACTCATATACCCTGAAAACATCCAGGAGCACCACGAAACCCTATTTCCACCGCCGCAACCTTCTGTACCCAAGAGATCCCATCTTGGGGCCTTTTCCGGAGCTCCGCCGAAGGGGTCATGATCACAGAGGGCCTCTACATCAACTCAATGGCCTCTCCGATGATGTGTGAGTAGTTTATTTCAGACCTTCGGGTCCATAGCTATTAGCTAGATGGCTTCTTCTCTCTCTTTGGATCTCAATACAAAGTTCTCCTCGATCTTCTTGGAGATCTATTCGATGTAACTCTTTTTGCGGTGTGTTTGTCGAGATCTAATGAATTGTGGGTTTATGATCAAGTCTATCTATGAACAATATTTGATTCTTCTCTGAAATCTTTTATGTATGATTTGTTATCTTTGCAAGTCTCTTCGAATTATCAGTTTGGTTTGGCCTACTAGATTGATCTTTCTTGAAATGGGAGAAGTGCTTAGCTTTGGGTTCAATCTTGCGGTGCTCGATCCCAGTGACAGAAAGGGAAACGACACATATTGTATTGTTGCCATCGAGGATAAAAAGATGGGGTTTATATCATATTGCTTGAGTTTATCCCTCTACATCATGTCATCTTACCTAATGCATTACTATGTTCTTATGAACTTAATACTCTAGATGCATGCTGGATAGCGGTCGATGTGTGGAGTAATAGTAGTAGATGCAGGAAGGAGTCAGTCTACTTGTCATGGACGTCATGCCTATATACATGATCATGCCTAGATAGCCTATAAAACAACGAGCTACTATCATTTCTTCATTATAGATTGAGATCTTCTTCGGACATGATGCACAAATAGATGGAATAGCAGCAAATAGCATATTTATATCCTTCATATTTGTAGAAAGAAATCTCATCTCCAAGTAACTCCATCTTTTTCAGCTCTTCTCATAATTATCCGCTTTTCTATCAATTGCTCGACAATAATTTTTTCACCCGCCGTAATACTTAAGCTATTTTGAGAGAAGCCACTAGTGAAACCTATGCCCCCCGGGTCTATTCTCCATTATATTCATCTCCCCTCAACAAGTTATTTCTATTACCTTTTATTTTGCATTATTTAATTTTTATCTTTATCATAAAAATACCAAAAATATTATCTTATCATCTCTATCAGATCTCACTCTCGTAAGTGACCGTGAAGGGATTGACAACCCCTTTATCGCATTGGTTGCGAGGTTCTTATTTGTTTATGTAGGTACGAGGGACTTGCGTGTGGCGTCCTACTGGATTGATACCTTGGTTCTCAAAAACTAAGGGAAATACTTACGCTACTTTGCTGCATCACCCTTTCCTCTTCAAGGGAAAACCAACGCAGTGCTCAAGAGGTAGCAAGAAGGATTTCTGGTGCCGTTGCCGGGGAGTCTACGCACAAGTCAAGACATACCAAGTACCCATCACAAACTCTTATCCCTCGCATTACATTATTTTCCATTTGCCTCTCGTTTTCCTCTCCCCCACTTCACCCTTGCCATTTTATTCGCCCTCTTTTTCCGTTCCCCTTCTCTTTTTCCATTCGCTTTTTCTTTCGCTTGCTTCTTGTTTGCTTGTGTGTTGGATTGCTTGCTTGTCACGATGGCTCAAGATAATACTAAATTGTGTGACTTTGCCAATACCAACAACAATGATTTTCTTAGCACTCAAATTGCTCCTCTTACCGATGCTGAATCTTGTGAAATTAATGCTGCTTTGCGGAATCTTGTCATAAAAGATCAATTCGCCGTCCTTCCTAGTGAAGATGCCGCTACCCATCTGAATAGCTTTGTTGATTTATGTGATATGAAAAAGAAGAAAGATGTGGATAATGATATTGTTAAACTGAAGCTATTTTCATTTTCTCTTAGAGATCGTGCTAAAACTTGGTTTTCGTCTTTGCCTAAAAATAGTATTGATTCATGGAATAAGTGCAAAGATGCTTTTATCTCTAAATATTTTTCTCCCACTAAGATCATTTCTCTTAGAAACGATATGATGAATTTTAAGCAACTTGATCATGAACATGTTGCATAAGCTTGGGAGAGGATGAAATTAATGATACGTAATTGCCCTACACATGGTTTGAATTTATGGATGATTATACAATTTTTTTATGCTGGATTGAATTTTGCTTCTAGAGATCTTTTAGATTCGGCCACGGGAGGCACTTTTATGGAAATCACCTTAGGAGAAGCTACTAAACTCCTAGATAATATTATGGTTAATTATTCTCAATGGCACACTGAAAGATCTACTAATAAGAAAGTGCATGCGATAGAAGAAATTAATGTTTTGAGTGGAAAGATGGATGAACTTATGAAATTATTTGATAATAAAAGTGTTTCTCCTGATCCTAATGATATTTGTTTGTCTACTTTAATTTAGAATAATAATGAATCTATGGATGTGAATTTTGTTGGTGGGAATAATTTTGGTAACAACGCGTATAGAGGTAATTTTAATCCTAGGACGTATCGTAGTAATTCCTCTAATAATTATGGTAATTCCTACAACAATTCTTATGGAAATTATAATAAGATGCCCTCTTATTTTGAATCTAATATTAAAGAATTTATTACTTCGCAAAAGAATTTCAATGCTTTGATTGAAGAAAAAATGCTTAAGATTGATGAGTTGGCTAGGAACATTGATAGAATTTCTCTTGATATTGATTCTTTGAAACTTAGATCTATTCCACCTAAGCATGATATCAATGAGTCTCTCAAATCCATGAGAATTTCCATTGATGAGTGCAAAGAAAGAACCGCTAGGATGCGCGCTAAGAAAGATTGCTTTATAAAAGCGTGTTCTTCTAGTTTTCATGATAATAAAGATGAAGATCTAAAAGTTATTGATGTGTCCCCTATTAAATCTTTGTTTTGCAATATGAATCTTGATAATGATGGGACTTAGAGATGAGTCAACTTTAGTTAGAAGGCGTCCCAATGATTCAGAGTTTTTAGATCTTAATGCAAAAATTGATAAAAGTGGGATGGAAGAGGTCAAAACTTTAGATAGCAATGAACCCACTATCTTGGATTTCAAGGAATTTAATTATGATAATTGCTCTTTAATAGATTGTATTTCCTTGTTGCAATCTGTGCTAAATTCTCCGCATGCTTATAATCAAAATAAAGCCTTTACCAAACATATCGTTGATGCTTTGATGCAATCTTATGAAGAAAAACTTGAGTTGGAAGTTTATATCCCTAGAAAACTTTATGATGAGTGGGAACCTACTATTAAAATTAAAATTAAAGATCATGAATGCTATTCTTTGTGTGATTTGGGTGCTAGTGTTTCCACGATTCCAAAGACTTTGTGTGATTTACTAGGTTTCCGTGATTTGATTGCTCTTTAAACTTGCACCTTGCGGATTCAACTATTAAGAAACCTATGGGAAGAATTAATGATGTTCTTATTGTTGCAAATAGGAATTATGTTCCCGTGGATTTCATTGTTCTCGATATTGATTGCAATCCTTCATGTCCTATTATTCTTGGTAGACCTTTCCTTAGAACGATTGTTGCAATTATTGACATGAAAGAAGGGAATATTAGATTCCAATTTCCATTAAGGAAAGACATGTAACACTTTCCTAGAAATAAAACTAAATTACCTTATGAATCTATTATGAGAGCTACATATGGATTGCATACCAAAGATGATAATACCTAGATCTATCCTTGCCTTTATGCCTAGCTAGGGGCGTTAAACGATAGCGCTTGTTGGGAGGCAACCCAATTTTATTTTTATTCCTTGATTTTTGCTCCTGTTTAGTAATAAATAATTTATCTAGCCTCTGTTTTTTTTGTGTTTTTTGTGTTTAATTAGTGTTTGTGCCAAGTAAAACTGTTGGGAAGACTTGGGGAAAGTCTTTTTAATCTTGCTGTAAAAAAATAGAAACTTTAGCGCTCACGAGAATTGCTGCCAGTTTTATTTGGAAGGTGATATTTAGTTAATTGTTTTTCCAGATGATTAATAGATAAATTCCTCACGTCCAGAAATTTATTTTAGAATTTTTGGGGTTCCAGAACTTGCGTTAGATACAGATTACTACAGACTGTTCTGTTTTTGACAGATTCTGTTCTTCGTTTGTTGTTTGCTTATTTTGATGAATCTATGGCTAGTAAAATAGTTTATAAACCATAGAGAAGTTGGAATACAGTAGGTTTAACACCAATATAAATAAAGAATGATTTCATTACAGTACCTTGAAGTGGTGTTTTGTTTTCTTTCGCTAACGGAGCTCATGAGATTTTCTACTTTAAGTTTTGTGTTGTGAAGTTTTCAAGTTTTGGGTAAAAGATTTGATGGATTATGGAACATGGAGTGGCAAGAGTCTAAGCTTGGGGATGCCCATCGCACCCCAAGATAATCTAAGGACACCTAAAACCCCAAGCTTGGGGATGCCCCGAAAGGCATCCCCTCTTTCGTCTACTTCCATCGGTAACTTTACTTGGAGCTATATTTTTATTTACCACATGATGTGTGTTTTGCTTGGAGCGTCTTATATTATTTGAGTCTTTATTTTTTAGTTTTCCACAATCATCCTTGCTGTACACACCTTTTGAGAGAGACATAGATGATTCGTAAATTGTTAGAATACTCTATGTGCTTCAGTTATATCTTTTGAGTTATATAGTTTTTGCTCTAGTGCTTCACTTATATCTTTTAGGGCACGGTGGTGGATTTGTTTTATAGAAACTATTGTTCTCTCATGCTTCACTTAGATTATTTTGAGAGTCCTACAAAACAGCGTGGTAATTTGCTTTAATTATGTTAGGCATTCAATATTAATAAAAAATTCTTATGAGTGTGTTGAATACTATGAGAAGTTTGATACTTGATAATTGTTTTGAGATATGGAGATGGTGATATTAGAGTCGTGCTAGTTGAGTAGTTGTGAATTTGAGAAATTCTTGTGTTGAAGTTTGTGATTCCCATAGCATGCACGTATGGTGAACCGTTATGTGATGAAGTCGGAGCATGATTTATTTATTGATTGTCTTCCTTATGAGTGGCGGTCGGGGACAAGCGATGGTCTTTTCCTACCAATCTATCCCCCTAGGAGCATGCGCATAATACTTTGTTTCGATAACTAATAGATTTTTGCAATAAGTATGTGAGTTCTTTATGACTAATGTTGAGGCCATGGATTATACGCACTCTCACCCTTCCACCATTGCTAGCCTCTATAATACCGCGCACTTTTCGCCGGTATCATACACCCACCATATACCTTCCTCAAAACAGCCACCATACCTACCTATCATGGCATTTCCATATCAATTCCAAGATATATTGCCATGCAACTTTCCACGGCAACTCCTCACCCTTGCCCATCATTGCAATACGACACTCCTTTTGGTACCTCGCAAGCTTAGAGCTTTCCATGGCCAACGATTTATACAGGTGTGGGACTTCGTCTATTGCGGATATCCTGGAGTATCTTGTTGCCGTTAGTACCGCTGCTAGGTTTAATGTGCGAGTACACCGGTGACCGTAAAAGACTGCCCAACATCATATTAGGATTGCATTAGGCCTCTTTTCAAAGTTCTCAACCTGAGAGTTGGTGCAAACTTCGCCGGTGCATCCAACACCCCGTGATATGATACGCTCTTATCACACATAAGCCTCCTTATATCTTCCTCAAAACAGACACCATACCTACCTATTGATGGCATTTCCATAGCCATTCCGAGATATATGCCATGCAACTTTCCACCGTTCCTCGATTTATTATACACGCATCATCATTGCCATATTGCTTTGCACCTATATTGCTTTGCATGATCATGTAGTTGACATCGTATTTGTGGCAAAGCCACTATGCTTAATTTTTCATACATGTCACTCTTGATTCATTGCATATCCCAGCACACTGCCGGAGGCATTCACATAGAGTCATATTTTGTTCTAAGTATCGAGTTGTAATTCTTGCAGTTGTAAGTAAATAAAAGTGTGATGATCATCATTAGAGCATTGCCCCATGTGAGGAAAGGATGATGGCGACTATGATTCCCCCACAAGTCAGGATGAGACTCCAGACGAATAAAAAAAGGAGAAAAAAGAGAAGGCCCATATAAAAAAGAGAGAAAAAGAGAGAAGGGACAATGTTACTATCCTTTTTCCACACTTGTGCTTCAAAGTAGCACCATGATCTTCATGATAGAGAGTCTCTTATTTTGTCACTTTCATATACTAGTGGGAATTTTTCATTATAGAACTTGGCTTGTATATTCCAATGATGGGCTTCCTCAAATGCCCTAGGTCTTCGTGAGCAAGCGAGTTGGATGCACACCCACTTAGTTTCTTTGATGATTTCATATATTTATAGCTCTAGTGCATCCGTTGCATGGCAATCCCTACTCCTTGCATTGACATCAATCGTGGGCATCTCCATAGCCCATTGATTAGCCGCTCAATGTGAGACTTTCTCCTTTTTGTCTTCTCACACAACCTCAATCATTATATTCTATTCCACCCATAGTCTATGTCCATGGCTCGCGCTCATATATTGTGTAAAAGTTGAAAGAGTTTGAAAGGCTAAGTATGAAACAATTGCTTGGCTTGTCATCGGGGTTGTGCATGATGAGAGCATTTTGTGTGAAAAATGAAGCATGGCCAAACTATATGATTTTGTAGGGATAAGCTTTCTTTGGCTATGTTATTTTGGTAAGACATAATTGCTTGGTTAGCATCTTGAAGTATTATTATTTTTATGTCAACATTAAACTTTTATCTTGAATCTTTCGGATCTGAACATTCATGCCACAATAAAGAAAATTACATTGAAGAATATGCTAGAAAGCATTCCACATCAAAAATTTGTTTTATCATTTACCTACTCGAGGACGAGCAGGAGTTAAGCTTGGGGATGCTTGATACGTCTCCAACGTATCTATAATTTTTTATTGTTCCATTGCTATTATATTATTGATGTTTTGGATGTTTAATGGGCTTTATATACACTTTTATATTATTTTTGGGACTAACCTATTAACACCAAGGCCCAGTGCAAATTGGTTTTTTTTGCCTATTTCAGTGTTTCACAAGAAAAGGAATATCAAACGGAATCCAAACGCGAATGAAACCTTCGTGGAGCGATAGTATTTTGGAATCATAGCACCGCTGGTATCGCGAAGAGGACTAGGAAAGTGGACGTCAAGAAAACTCAATCACAGAGGGAGAAGATCACAAGAGGGCGCGCAATGAGGGCGGCGCCCTCGCCCTCGCTCGGGCCTCTCTCGTGCTAATCGCCTAACTACTCCCTCCTAATTAATATACTCATAAAACGCACCAGCTGTCACACCGTGAAAACAATACACAGCGAGCAAATGCACAAGCCCTATTTCCAGACCAAGCGCAACTGAACCCATCGAGTTTGCAAGAACCGCTTCTGTGAGAGACCACATAGGAGGATCCCATCTTAGGGTGGACCCTTTTCTGGAGCTCGCGTGGATCGGGGCTGCCAATCGATCACGATAGAAGCGAGGCCTCCCGTACAGGATCACGATAGTTACCATGGGGCTATCGTCCGGAATAACTTGGAAATAGTGATTGTATCACTACACTTTTTTTCATTCAAGGCACCCCTGCGGCCGGTCCATAAGTAATTTAAGCTAGCATGAATGCTTCTTCTCTCTCTTTGATTCTCATTAACATAAGGTTCCCTCAGATCTCTAATGGCTGGAAGGTAATCCGCGAGTCGTAATTCTTGTATTGCGGGTGCGTTGTCGAATCCGAGGGAATCGGTGAGGTTTATGATCACCGCAGTACGTCTTATGGTAGACAATACGATCGCGTTGATTCGTATGTCTGAAATCTGTGGTCATGGAATTGTGTTATACTCTTCGCGCTATTCTTTCGGAATATCAAGTGTGTTTGCTTGAGACCACCCACATCTTGATCTTTTGCCTTCAGCAATGGGACGAATGTTGCTTTAAGCTTGGGGGTTATCTTGCAGTGCTCGATCCAGTGGACAGAAAGGGAACGAAACGGTATTAGTACTTAGTTGCTTCCTACAGAAGGTAAAATAAACGAGATTGGGGCATATGACATACAAGTATGATCTTGACCGGGTGTTATCGCACACCGCTCAATCTATAGGTCATCATATTTACGCTATATGCCTTACACTTCATCGCCTTCTGAACCTTCTATAAACTTAAACACTTCCTAGAATGCACTGTCTGAATAGTGGATTTCTGTATGGTGGTGCACTAATAATAAGTTAGTATGCACTTTGCAAGGGTTGATCAGGTAAGTAAAGCATAAGCAGCAACAACTGTAGGTCTACGATCGGCACGTAATGCCTATATAGCCATGATCATGCCTAGATACCACTACATAATTTTCACTTTTCTATCAATTGCTCGAGCAAATTTGTTCACCCACCTGTAATACTTATGCTATCTTGAGAGAAGCCACTAGTGAAACCTATGGCCCCCGGGTCTATTCTCCATTATATTAATCTCCCGTCAACAAGTTATTTCTATTATATTTTGCAATCTTTACTTTCAATCTATATCATAAAAATACCAAAAATATTTATCTTATCATTATTATCTCTATCAGATCTCACTCTCTATAAGTGACCGTGAAGGGATCGACAACCCCTTTATCGCGTTGGTTGCGAGGTTCTTATTTGTTTGTGTAGGTACGAGGGACTTGCGTGTGGCCTCCTACTGGATTGATACCTTGGTTCTTAAAAACTGAGGGAAATACTTACGCTACTTTGCTGCATCACCCTTTTCCTCTTCAAGGGAAAGACGACAGTGCTCAAGAGGTAGAAAACAACATTAGTTCTCTGAGAATCTTGTTCAATTCTCTTAAGTGGGCCCTCAGGATACAAAGGTTCCTGAGTCATTTTACCCCCTCTAGTCACAACTCTAACAACATTATCATTTTTCTTATTATTTAATTCATTGAGCAAATCATTCTGAGCTTTAAGTACTTGTTCTACTTGAGTGGTAACCATAGAAGCATGTTTACTAATAAGTTTAAGTTCACCTTTAACTCTAGACATATAATCACTCAAGTGTTCAAGCATATCAGCATTGTGTTTCAATTGTCTACCAACATAAGCATTGAAGTTTTCTTGTTTAACCATAAAATGTATCAAACTCATCCAAGCATTGGCTAGCAAACTTAGTAGATGGGATTCACCTTATCAAATCTATAGAGAGAATTTACCTTTACTACCTGTGTCGGGTTATCAAGACCATGTATTCTTCAATAGGTGGTAAATTCTTAACATCTTCAGCTTTAATACCTTTTTCTTTCATAGATTTCTTTGCCTCTTGCATATCTTCAGGACTGAGAAATAGAATACCCCTTTTCTTCGGAGTTGGCTTAGGAGTTGGTTCAGGAAGTGTCCAATCATTATCATTACTCAACATATTATTCAATAGCAATTCAGCTTGATCAACAGTTCTTTCCCTGAAAACACAACCAGCACAACTATCCAGGTGGTCTCTGGAAGCATCGGTTAGTCCATTATAAAAGATATCAAGTATTTCATTTTTCTTAGAGGATGATCAGGCAAAGCATTAAGTAAGAAGCCTCCCCCAAGCTTGTGGGAGACTCTCTTCTTTCATTTGCACAAAATTATATATTTCCCTAGGCAGCTTGTTTCTTATGAGGGGAAATATTTAGCAGAGAAGTAATAAATCATATCCTGGGGACTACGCACACAACCAGGATCAAGAGAATTAAACCATGTTTTAGCATCACCCTTTATGAGAACGGAAAACAACTTAAGGATAAAGTAATAGCGAGTTTTTCTCATCATTAGTGAACAGGGTGGCTATATCATTTAATTTAGTAAGATGTGCCACAACAGTTTCAGATTCATAGCCATAAAAAGGATCAGATTCAACCAAAGTAATTAACTCAGGATCGATAGAGAAATCATAATCCTTATCGTGAAAAGATAGGTGAAGTAGCAAAAGCAGGGTCATATTTCATTCTAGCATTCAAAGGATTTTTCTTTAAGCTTAGCTAATAATTTCTTAAGATCATCTATCATTGCAAGCTAAAAAGTCTCTAGCAGTTTCTTCATCCATAACATAACCCTCAGGCACAACAGGCAATTCATATCTAGGGGAGAATCTTCATCATCACTTCCATCAATATTATCAGTTTCAATAATTTCATTCTCTCTACCCTAGCAAGTTGTTCATCAAGAAATTCACCTAGTGGCACAAGTATTATCAAGCATAGAAGTAGTTTCATCATAAGTATCATGCAGATAGCAGAAGTGGCATCATCAATAACATGCGACATATCAGAATGAATGGAGAAGGTGTCGCAAGTTTACTCAAAACAGAAGGTGAATCAAGTAGCAGAGCTAGATGGCAGTTCCTTACCTCCCCTCGTAGTTGAGGGAAAAATCTTGGTTCTTTCATCTTTCAAGTTTCCTCATAGTGATCAACAGATATAAATCCCAAGTGACTCAAAGAATAGAGCTATGCTCCCCGGCAACGGCGCCAGAAAAATAGTCTTGATAACCCACAAGTATAGGGGATCGCAATAGTTTTCGAGGGTAGAGTATTCAACCCAAATTTATTGATTCGACACAAGGGGAGCCAAAGAATATTCTCAAGTATTAGCAGCTGAGTTGTCAATTCAACCACACCTGAAATTACGTAATATCTGCAGCAAAGTACTTAGTAGCAAAGTGCTAATATTAGAGTAGGTAAATGGTGCAACGATAATGAGTGAATCCTCTGGGTGTCTTTTTTAGATGTAATTATAACATGCAACCCGAGTAAGAGAGTAACTGAGGCAGACGGATCACAATATGTTAGAAAAGGCTCGGTTAGGGTCAATCACAGTCAATACGAATAATTATATGTTTCGGATGCGAATTCTCATGCAACAGTTATTATGAACAAATTAGGTGACACAGCAACTATGCTCCCAGATTCAGATAGACAATGTAAATAGGGAGGCTGCTGGTCATGGTACTTAAGGCGCGATATAGATCATGCAACTGCTGATGGAAGAAGAACCTGCTATGGCATTCAATTTTTTGTCATACTGGTGTATAGTTCCCACACGTCCCACTCCTCTGGCCACTCGGGCACGCGGGGCTCTCTAGTCTTTGCCAGGAAAACTAAGGCGTATATGTAAGGCCTCCACAATTTAAATAGAGTAACGATGACCTAAAATCGAGATGTACCACATTAGTAGAATATACAGGACTCCATTATCGCAAACAGACGTAATCCAGCATGCCTGGACGATATGTGTGATATCAGTTATCTGTCACTGAGGCTAAGTGTGAGCCCGATTGATTCATGGCAAAGTTATTGTCCGCGGCATCTACCACCAGATCTCACACATAATAGGTAGGTGACTATGTGACTTGCACAAATAGATACAAGAATTCGAAACGATTGATATGTCATGTATGGCACACACATAATCAGAAATTTCAGACTCTTGAAGATAGAGGGCACTGCCGTGCCATAAGTTGACGAGCATCTAAGGCTCATAGCAGAATGTACATAACAGAACAACATCAGAGAGAGTCTCGAATGACATCATTATGGATATGACTAAGAGGGATGAACTCTCATAAAGGACTTTAAACGCGATTATGCAATGAGAATATTCCAATTTCACATTGACATTGAGGTAGAACCGTTATGACAGGGTTGCCATGGAAGCAAAGCTAAAGTGATAGATACTCATGTCTCATTTTCACAGCTCCGGAGTGGGAGGCCTTACACATCTACAAAAATTGGGGTGACGAGAAGTACCGAGGTTGATTGGATTGGACGATGGCGAGGGACGATTCACTCTCCGAAATCCCCAACTAGAACTCCAGATCAGCCCCCTCAACGCGGAGGAGCAGAGTTAGTGTATGGGCGGACTGCTAGCTCGGATAATTGTTAAAACGGCAGAATGGAACCGGTCCTTTCGATTATCGATTTTTTTCTCCCGAACATGAATATATATTCAAGTTGGAGTTAGAAAAGTCGGTTGGAGAGCATCCAGAGTACGGGTCCCCTGACCAGGCAACTAGGGCGGTAGTGTGACCCCCATCCCCTCGTGACAGGGTATGCACACTGGCGGCCCGGCCCGACTCGGGGACGTCTTTGTGCATAGTATTGATTTTAGATATTCCGCCAAATTTTTCTAGGATGAAGTTTATCAGATTTTCCAAGATTTTATTTCGCACATACAATAAGCACTGGAATAGGGCCAATGCTGCTATGAAGAACAAATACAGCGTTTTATGCCCACTGGGTAGGTTCACATTCAAATTCAGCAAGTCAAGAGTCGCAAAACCACATGTGACAAGTTGTGAGCATTTTGCACATAACACGTAGAGTACGGTATGGATTGATCGTACTCAACCTCACAAGGGCCGCGAGGTTTGATAGTTTCTGTGACGGACAGAGTTTATCAGAGAGACGTGCTGGGAACACGCGTTTGAAGTTCGGATGAAGATCTACATGACTATTCTGTAACTCTTGACCTCATGGTGCATTTGCCAAATCTTCTGGTCCTCCATCCATGTAGTTTTTCTTAACCATATGTGATAAATTTTGAGTATCATTTATATGATTTCCTGCAACTACACTACAAAAAATACACTTCCGTGATGATACGTGTTTGTCACAGTAGGTCACGTTTTTTGTCATGCATGTACATCCATGACGATTTTATGACGGAATCAAGATAGTCATACATGTGCTATCATAGAAGTGTTCCATGACATTACCAAAATTATCATCACGGAAGTGTCCACTTCCATGACGATAAATCATCGCGTCACGAAGTGCTTTCTCAAGGGTGACCGACACGTGGCATCCACCGATAAGAACACCGTTAAGCTATGGTCCGTTGGCGATAGCACCCGTTATGCCCCGACCATGGGGATTTTGCAAAATCATCAGTTATGGGTGGATCCGAGATTAAACTTATACCCGTTAAAAGGCCCCGACCAATGGGATTTTCCCTGTGTAAACATTATGCGATATCTGGGCTTGGAGGGAAACACGTGTCCGGAACTCAGCCGATTGGTCAGAAAATCAAGTATAGTCAACACTACATTGGACCCAAGGCTGCCAGATATGCAGTGATCAGCTATATAACTGTCTGCATCGGCCCAAATAGTGAAACGGCCTTTCAGTGCTAGGGTGAAAAGGCCGGCCCGTTCCTGACTTGGAGTACAGAAACTGTTGGGCGGCACGGGCTCAATATCGGAAGGAACTGGTTAACGATGTCTGGTACCTAAATAGCCTGATCGTCATGACATGCCTAACCTTGCCAGTGGCCCGATATCTGCTACCATCCTGTGAGCACTGCGTGTATCTCGGTTTTCCCTTGAACAGGAGGGTGATGCCAACAAAGTAGGTGTAAAGTATATTCCTCAGTTTTTGTGAGAACTCAAGGTACAGCGGAGAACATCTCACAGATTAGGAGTAGTCCCGGAACGCACCAGCAGTCCAACGGCGGTCGACGAGCTCATCATCAAAACAAAGATAAATCACATGGACAGCAAACACCTCTAAACGCAATAAAGTGAGAGATGTGCTCTAATTCACGTCCAGAGTCAACATTACGAAAGGCTGAGTAGGGAATCATGATAGATTACTGATAAGATAATATTTTTGGTATTTTTATGATAAAGATGAAAGTAAAGAAAAATAAATTGGCAAAGGAAATAACTAAGTATGATGGAAGATTAATATGATGGAAGAATAGACCCCGGGGCCATAGGTTTCACTAGTGGCTTCTCTCGAGAGCATAAGTATTACGGTGGGTGAACAAATTACTGTTGAGCAATTGACAGAATTGAGCATAGTTATGAGAATATCTAGGTATGATCATGTATATAGGCATCACGTCCGAGACAAGTAGACCACTCCTGCCTGCATCTACTACTATTACTCCACACATCGACCGCTATCCAGCATGCATCTAGAGTATTAAGTTCAAAGAACAGAGTAACACTTTAAGCAAGATGACATGATGTAGAGGGATAAACTCATGCCAATATGATATAAAAAGCCCCAGTCTTGTACTATCCTAGATTAGGCAACACGTACACTATAACGTCGCGCTCGATCGCCGTCTCTGCTCCTACGCACTAGAGGGTACCTCAATGATTGGAAGTCCATATAAACACGCAGCACCCTCTCTCCCATTTGCACCAAAAGTCATCACACTCATGCTAGGATCACAAACCAAAACTGGATCGTAGTATCGAAAGAGACTGTCTGCATAACACGAGTATATCAATCATTATATATAAAGTATCAAATAGCCGGAACCGTAATGATTTACCTTATATAGGAGTTTTATAGTCATAAATAGAACCTTACTGACTCATAGAAACCCACCAATTATATCTGGTTCTCACTACAACAAACACTGCTAAAGAAAGAAATTAAACAGACTATCGACATAGATCTCTCACAGAGAGCAGAGAGGCGGGACGCAAATACATTATTGATGACGAGATCCCAGGTGACGCTCGTATTACCAACCAGAGAGCACAGTAAGTAAGGATCCAGGACATAGTGCTGAATAACTTATGGACCCCGATGAGGGTCTAAGGTCACTCATGAGTCTGTACTCCACAACGCACTATAGGCGGAGAGCCCTGATGAGGTTGTAGAACGGTAGCATCTGCCTGCACATCTGGTCGTAGTCGCGCGTAACCTCGAGCCGTGATCGCCTCCGCGCGGAGCTCACGGAACAAGGGCCACCAGCAAGGATGGGACTCACCGGTATACAGAAAAGTTACGATGCGTTGAAGTTTAGGGTTTGTGGCTCCCGTAATCAGGGTGAGATTGGGGTACGTAAGTATAGCTGATCAACGGCGGTAGAAATGTGCCTACATCGATGAAGCGCAACATGGCCCCACGAGGCGGATGGAGTGGGCCGCGCCTGTGGCGAGCGGGCAGGCATTGCCCCTACCAGTGCTTGCATGTTCGTGCCCCGTGGTTGTATCTTGACAAGTAGGGTCCAAGTCATCGTGGATCATCGTTTCCGTTGACCTCTCGCGCAAACAGCTTCGAACGTTACACATCCGATAATCTATCAAAGGAAGCCGAATAGCGAGCGTGGATAGACTGTGCCATCGGAACCGGTTCAATTCCGTTTGGGACTCAGTTTGATTATTCTTGTCTGCGATGCGCTCGTCTTGCAAATAGGGCGAACAAATGATTCAGCGAGAGTTACTTGGGCTAGGCCTACCCGGGGCATTCATATAGATGAGATTTAGCAGCGCCCCAAATAAATAAATAATAAAAAGTTGTAGTAATAAACGTGCACGCCAATAATAGTACAAGGAGAACCAGAGTGGATGCAGATCAGATGAACTAGCTATGGCGCTAACAATTAAATAAAAATCTACTAGACGAGATCGATTCGCGCATTGGAGGAGACTTAATCTCAATGAGAATCCCTCCTTGAGAGCTTCACATTCCATGGCGCGCGTAACGCATTAGCGAAAAGAGCGAAGAGCGAATACCTCTTAATTTTTGATCGTGGAATTGCACTACCTGCGTAAAGGAAGACTGGGTGCATACAAGTTAACAATTGCACACAGTGGAATGCGTAATTGTCCTATACTATCTCGTGGTAGTATAGAATGAGACTTAGAGCATCACGGGAATAGATTGCGGAACAATAAGTTGCACCTGTATCATCGACAAGATATATACACTAGTCTGCAAAGCATTCACCACATAACGAATGCAATTTATGGTCTCTTCAAGAGCGGAACGAATGTCCAAAGAAAGATTATCCCTACCAAGAAGTCATATAGGGTGCAGGCTATGCTCCATGCGTCTCAACTATATCGAGCGGCACACAAATTGTAAAATTCATTGCCACCACCCGATGACGGAAGTCAATGCAATGTTTTATCATATGAACTTTTTGGTGTTTCAAGATTAGCATTTTTCAATCTTCACGCCAAAATACACAAGTGAAAAAAAAATGCGTAGGAGAGGAGTATCCCGTAAAAAGCCCGGCACTGCGGACATAGCCAATCTAGTGTGAGAGAATCATATCAAGTGAGAATGGTGGTTGTGTGGTAGAAGACGAAAGAGGAGAAGAAGTAGTAGTCTTCCGATCAATCAAAGTCTGGTTGCACACACGTCATACTCCAAGGGCTATGGTGCGTATGAGAGGGAGTGCCCCATATAATAGGAGAGGTTACAATTGTGATGAGTATAGGGTGGACTTCCATCATATATGCACGGATGCACCTAGGAGCATATCGAGTTAATTATGAAAAGCTCAACAGAAACCGCAATCTAAGTGGGCGCGGCACCTTCCTAAATCGCAGTGCACTAAACACGAGCATCGAAGACACTCCTAGGGCTTTCTCTATGAGGAAGTCCATCATTGGATATAACAAGTCAAGGGTTGTCTAGTAATGAAAAATTGCCCACGGAGTCGATGAGCTGAAGCTTTTGAGATAATCATAGCAGATCGCTGCACACTCTATCATGGAATGAGAGATCTATGGGGTCACACATTCGAAAAGCTACAAGTGTGGGTAAGAAGATGGTTAGCGTATTTGCTCATCCCTCCTTATCATCTTCCTCGCATTTATGTGTAGGAGAGGATAGAAGCGCATGTGTCTTCTACCCTGAGTTTTTAATATTGGCGACTCTTGTATAGATATTTTAGTCCGGGAGGTCTTCCATCCGCGTCGACTTATGAGTTGAGGGATCCATAACTAGCGGCAATCATCCTTTCCTCACTTAGGGACACATGCTACTATGTGCGATTGATCTCCACTGACGTTGATTTTAGCACTTCACTCGCAAATGATAATATTCATACGTATAGACACCAAAGATAATGAGCGTCATCAATGTGAAATCGTCCTCGGCGGTGTTATACCGAGGATGACTTGCACACTGTATCGGATGTAGATGGACATGCTAACGCAACTATGAATATATGTATCTTGCTGAAGAGGTGGATAGGCATTTGGACAAGATAAAAAACACGGTCACTCATGATCCTGATGCAAAGCAATATGACAATGCATGAAGCGTGTCATCTCAGTAAAACGGGAGTGGAAAGAGTGGACGACTAGAAAGGAATTGTATGCATTGGAGAAATATATACTTGTGAAATTGTAAGAGTATGGCGTAAAGATTGGCGCCAATTGTGTATCGGATAGAGATAGGAGGTCAGGCTCGTTGTCGAGGAAGGTATACGTGTGGGTTGTAGTCGGATCCGTCCTGTTATGAGGCTGAGAACTAAGCTGCGACGGGCTATTTACTAT
Source organism: Triticum urartu (assembly GCF_003073215.2). NCBI lineage: Eukaryota > Viridiplantae > Streptophyta > Magnoliopsida > Poales > Poaceae > Triticum > Triticum urartu. The sequence continues at coordinate 10,265 of NW_024111712.1, read as the reverse complement.
AGTGAGCGCTTTAGCGAATGGTCGGAGCAGGGTGAGTAGTGCGATATCTCATAGGCTCAGCGAAAGTGCCAGTTAAAAGAACGCAGCAATAATCTTATTGGCACAAAATCTTAATTTAGTTATGCGAAACAAAAGTATTTTATGCGCATGCTCACTAGGGGATATGAGCTCGTTAGTAGGAGAAAAGACCAGGATCGCCGTTTGGTCCCTCGAACTGGTCCCTTGGGAGTTGTTATTGATATTCATAAATTCTGCAGTGGGCGGGGCGCGTTAGTTGATGTTTAACCAGATTGTTCCTGGGGCGCATCAACTCAGACGTAAGATTGGAACAACACATAGGGGAAGACGAATCAAAAAGCGGTGCCAATTTTCAGGCTTGGGGGCTTTTAACCGCACTCTCGATCTCAGACATGACGGGTATACACCATGAACGTGGCATGCTAATGGGCAATCACAAACGGACTTTCAACGCACTCAGATGCCAGAACTCTCAAATTCCAACTAATAAGCTAGGAACACTTCAAGGATGTACTAGCGACAGACTCCTTAATATCACCATCTCCATATCCTCAAAACAATTATCCAAGTATATCAAACTTCTCATAGTCATAATCAATCAACACATCATAAGATAAAATTTTTTATTATATATTGAATGCCTAACATAAGTTAAAGCAAATTACCACGCTGTTTTGTAGGACTCTCAAAATAATCTAAGTGAAGCATGAGAGAACAATAGTTTCTATAAAACAAATCCACCACCGTGCCCTAAAAGATATAAGTGAAGCACTAGAGCAAAAACTATATAACTCAAAAGATATAAGTGAAGCACATAGAGTATTCTAACAATTTCCGAATCATGTGTGTCTCTCTCAAAAGGTGTGTACAGCAAGGATGATTGTGGAAAACTATAAAAATAAAGACTCAAATAATACAAGACGCTCCAAGCAAAACACATATCATGTGGTAAATAAAAATATAGCTCCAAGTAAAGTTACCGATGGAAGTAGACGAAAGAGGGGATGCCTTCCGGGGCATCCCCAAGCTTTGGCTTTTAGGTGTCCTTAGATTACCTTGGGGTGCCATGGGCATCCCCAAGCTTAGGCTCTTGCCACTTCTTTCCATAATCCATCAAATCTTTTACCCAAAACTTGAAAACTTCACAACACAAAACTTAAAGTAGAAAATCTCGTGAGCTCCGTTAGCGAAAGAAAACAAAACACCACTTCAAGGTACTGTAATGAACTCTAATTCTTTATTTATATTGGTGTTAAACCTACTGTATTCCAACTTCTCTATGGTTTATAAACTATTTTACTAGCCATAGATTCATCAAAATAAGCAAACAACACACGAAAAACAGAATCTGTCAAAAACAGAACAGTCTGTAGTAATCTGTAGCTAACGCAAGTTCTGGAACCCCAAAAATTCTAAAATAAATTTCTGGACGTGAGGAATTTATCTATTAATCATCTGCAAAAATAATTAACTAAATAGCACTTTCCAAATAAAAATGGCAGTTCTCGTGAGCGCTAAAGTTTCTGTTTTTTACAGCAAGATTAAAAGACTTTCCCCAAGTCTTCCCAACGGTTCTACTTGGCACAAACACTAATTAAACACAAAAAACACAACCAAAAACAGAGGCTAGATAAATTATTTATTACTAAACAGGAGCAAAAAGTCAAGGAATAAAAATAAAATTGGGTTGCCTCCCAACAAGCGCTATCGTTTAACGCCCCTAGCTAGGCATAAAAAGCAAGGATAGATCTAGGTATTGCCATCTTTGGTAGGCAATCCATAAGTGTCTCATAATAGATTCATATGGTAATTTAATATACTTATTAGTACACGTGTGTGCCATGCTCTTTCCTAACGGAATATGAAAATCGTAATTATCCCTTACGCTATCAAATATCAATAATTGCACCAATCGTTCTAAGGAAATGGTCTAACCAAGAATAATAGGACATGAAGGATTGCAATCTATGTCAAGAACAATAAAATCTACGGGCACATAATTCCTATTTGCAACAATAAGAACATCATAATTCTCATTTTCCCTTAATAGTGGAATCCGCAAGGTGCAAGTTTAAAGAGCAATCATCAAAATCACGGAAACCTAGCAAATCACACAAAGTCTTTGGAATCGTGGAAACACTAGCACCCAAATCACACAAAGCATAGCATTCATGATCTTTAATTTTAATTTTAATAGTAGGTTCCCACTCATCATAAAGTTTTCTAGGGATAGAAACTTCCAACTCAAGTTTTTCTTCATAAGATTGCATCAAAGCATCAACGATATGTTTAGTAAAAGCTTTATTTTGACTATAAGCATGAGGAGAATTTAGCACGGATTGCAACAAGGAAATACAATCTATCAAAGAGAAATTATCATAATTAAATTCCTTGAAATCCAAGATAGTGGGTTCATTGCTATTTAAAGTTTTGACCTCTTCAATCCCACTTTATGATCCGAATTTTTGGAACGTCTTCTAGGTAAAGGTGGATCAGATTAAGTCCCATCATTATCAAGATTCCAGGTTGCACACAGAGGAGAGGATCATTAATTAGAGGGGATTGCACAGATTAATCTTTTTAAAGTATCTTTCTTTCTTTTATTATACACGGATCACGAACAACAGAAGAAGACGAGCGTTTTCTATATAACCATCGGTCTCTGTAGCGCGCATCTAGCGGTTCTTTTCGCAACTACATCATATCTGCCGGAAATCTCCTCATTGCGGCAAATTGACCAGATCAATTAGATTCAATTAATCATTCTACTTACGCGTTGCAAACGATCTAAGTTTTGAGTACATAAAAACGAGAAGATCTAGATCGAATATACAATAGAGGAGAATTTCGTAGCCCACATGTCCTAGCCACTCAGCAATCTAAAGCATTTTTTGTTTCTTCATAAGCATGAAATTCTTATTACGGGCGAAGTAATAATTTTTAATACATCAGACGTTCTGAAAATCAGAGGGTAATCTTATACTTTAAATATTGTCTCATACAGAATTAAAGGTTGGGAGCGGACATTACCATAATGTATGTAGGTAGACGATATCGTCCTAAGTGGGTAATCTTACGACGCGTGTTACCGGTTTGCAAAATGAATTCCCACCACACAATTCAACAATCCATAGATTCCATTATTATTCATCAATCTAAAGTAGACAAACAAATATCATTAGGATCAGGAGAAACACTTTTATTATCAAATAATTTCATAAGTTCATCCATCTTTCCACTCAAAACATTAATTTCTTCTATCGCATGCACTTTCTTATTAGTAGATCTTTCAGTGTGCCATTGAGAATAATTAACCATAATATTATCTAGGAGTTTAGTAGCTTCTCCTAAAGTGATTTCAATAAAAGTGCCTCCCGCGGCCGAATCAAAAAGCTTTCTAGAAGCAAAATTCAATCCGGCATAATTTTTTTGGTATAATCATCCATAAATTCAAACCATGTGTAGGGCAATTACGTATCATTAATTTCATCCTCTCCCAAGCTTGTGCAACATGTTCATGATCAAGTTTCTTAAAATTCATAATATCATTTCTAAGAGAGATGATCTCAGCGAGAGGAAAATACTTAGAGATAAAAGCATCTTCGCACTTATTCCACGAATCAATACTATTTTTAGGCAAAGACGAAAACCAAGCTTTAGCACGATCCCTAAGCGAAAAAAGGAAATAGCTTCAATTTAACAATATTATTGTCCACATCTATCTTCTTTTGCATATCACACAAATCAACAAAGTTGTTTAGATGGGTAGCGGCATCTTCAATAGGAAGGTCGGAAAACGGATCTTCCATGAAAAGATTCAACAAAGCAACATTAATTTCACAAGATTCGGCATCGGTAAGAGGAGCAATCGGAGTGCTAATAAAATTATTGTTGTTGGTATTAGTAAAGTCACAGAATTTGGTATTATCTTGAGCCATTGTGACAAGCAAGCAATCCAACACACAAGCAAACAAGAGACGGGCAAAAAGAGGCAAATAGAAAAGAGAAGGAGGATGGAGAGAGAGGGCGAATAAAACGGCAAGGGTGAAGTGGGGGAGAGGAAAACGAGAGCCAAATGGAAAATAATGTAATGCAGGAGATAAGGGTTTGTGATGGGTACTTCGTAAGTTGACTTTTGTGTAGACTCTCTGGCAACAGCGCCAGAAATCCTTCTTGCTACCTCTTGAGCACTGCGTTGGTTTTCCCTTGAAGAGGAAAGGGTGATGCAGCAAACTAGCATAAGTATTTCCCTCAGTTTTTGAGAACCAAGGTATCAATCCAGTAGGAGTCCACGCACGAGTCCCTCGTGTTGGGGAACATAGCAGAATTTTAAATTTTTCTACGCAACACCAGGATCAATGTATGGAGTCATCTAGCAACGAGAGAGAGAGGAGTGCATCTACATACCCTTGTAGATCATGAGCGGAAGCGTTCAAGAGAACGGGGTTGATGGAGTCATACTCGTCGTGATGCAAATCACCGAAGATCCTAGCGCCGAACGGACGGCACCTCCGCGTTCAACACACGTACGGAGCGAGGACGTCTCCGCGCCTTGATCCAGCAAGGAGGAGGGAGAGGTTGAGGAAGAGGGCTCCAACAGCAGCACGACGGCGTGGTGGTGGTGAAGCTGCAGTACTCCGGCAGGGCTTCGCCAAGCTCTTACGAAGGAGGAGAGGTGTTGGGGAGGGGAGGGGCTGCGCCTTGGATGTTGTGTGTAGCCCTCCCCTCACCCCTCTATTTATAGGGGAAGGGGGAAGGGGGCCGGCCCCCTCTAGATGAGATCTAGAGGGGGGGGCGGCCAAGGGGAGGGGGGCTTGCCCCCCAAGCAAGGGGCGCCCCCTTTAGGGTTTCCCCCCAACCCTAGGCACATGGGCCCTAGGGGGGTGTGGCGCCCCAGCCCACTTGGGCTGGTTCCCTTCTCCATACAGCCCATAAGGCCCTCCGGAAGAGGTGGCCCCTCCCGGTGGACCCCTGGAACCCCTCCGGTGGCCCCGGTACAATACCGATATGCCCCCGAACCTTTCCGGCGACCGTATGACAACTTCCCATATATAAAACTTTACCTCCGGACCATTCTGGAACTCCTCGTGACGTCCAGGATCTCATCCGGGACTACGAACAACATTCGGTAATCACATACAAGTCTTCCTAACAACCCTAGCGTCACTGAACCTTAAGTGTGTAGACCCTACGGGTTCGGAAGACATGCAGACATGACCGAAACAACTCTCCGGTCAATAACCAACATCGGGATCTGGATACCCATGTTGGCTCCCACATGCTCCACGATGATCTCATCGGATGAACCACGATGTCGAGGATTCAATCAATCCGTATACAATTCCCTTTCTCAATCGGTACGTTACTTGCCCGAGACTCGATCGTCGGTATCCCAATACCTTGTTCAGTCTCGTTACCGGCAAGTCACTTTACTCGTACCGTAATGCATGATCCCGTGATCAACCACTTGATCACATTGATCTCATTATGATGATGCATTACCGAGTGGGCCCAGAGATACCTCTCCGTCATACGGAGTGACAAATCCCAGTCTCGATTCGTGCCAACCTAACAGACACTTTCAGAGATACCTGTAATGTACCTTTATAGTCACCCAGTTACGTTGTGATGTTTGGCACACCCAAGGCACTCCTATGGTATCCGGGAGTTTCACAATCTCATGGTCTAAGGAAATGATACTTGACATTCAGAAAAGCTACAGCAAACGAACTACACGATCTTTGAGCTATGCTTAGGATTGGGTCTTGTCCATCACATCATTCTCCTAATGATGTGATCCCGTTATCAATGACATACAATGTCCATAGTCAGGAAACCATGACTATCTTTTGATCAACGAGCTAGTCGACTAGAGGCTCACTAGGGACGTGTTGTGGTCTATATATTCACACATGTATTACGATTTCCGGATAACACAATTATAGCATGAACAATAGACAATTATCGTGAACAAAGAAATATAATAATAACCATTTTATTATTGCCTCTAGGGCATATTTCCAACAGTCTCCCACTTGCACTAGAGTCAATATTCTAGTTACATTGTGATGAATCGAACACCCATGCAGTTCTGGTGTTGATCATGTTTTGCTCTAGGGAGAGGTTTAGTCAATGGATCTGCCACATTCAGGTCCGTATGTACTTTACAAATCTCTATGTCTCCATTTTGAACACTTTCACGAATGGAGTTGAAGCGACGCTTGATATGCCTGGTCTTCCTGTGAAACCTGGGCTCCTTGGCAAGGGCAATAGCTCCAGTGTTGTCATAGAAGAGAGTCATCGGACCCGACGCATTGGGTATGACTCCTAGGTCGGTAATGAACTCCTTCACCCAGACTGCTTCTTGTGCTGCCTCCGAGGCTGCCATGTACTCCGCTTCACATGTAGATCCCGCCACAACGCTTTGCTTGCAACTGCACCAGCTTACTGCCCCACCATTCAAAATATACACGTATCCGGTTTGTGACTTAGAGTCATCCAGATCTGTGTCGAAGCTAGCATCGACGTAACCCTTTACGACGAGCTCTTCATCACCTCCATAAACGAGAAACATTTCCTTGGTCCTTTTCAGGTACTTCAGGATATTCTTGACCGCTGTCCAGTGTTCCATGCCGGGATTACTTTGGTACCTTCCTACCAAACTTACGGCAAGGTTTACATCAGGTCTGGTACACATCATATCATACATGATAGACCCTATGGACGAGGCATAGGGGACGACACTCATCTTTTCTCTATCTTCTGCCGTGGTCGGGCATTGAGCCGTGCTCAATCTCGTACCTTGCAATACAGGCAAGAACCCCTTCTTTGACTGATCCATTTTGAACTTCTTCAATATCTTGTCAAGGTACGTACTCTGTGAAAGACCAATGAGGCGTCTCGATGTATCTCTATAGATCTTGATGCCTAATATATAAGCAGCTTCTCCAAGGTCCTTCATTGAAAAACACTTGTTCAAGTAGGCCTTTATGCTTTCCAAGAATTCTATATCATTTCCCATCAACAGTATGTCATCCACATACAATATGAGAAATGCTACAGAGCTCCCACTCACTTTCTTGTAAATGCAGGCTTCTCCATAAGTCTGCATAAACCCAAACGCTTTGATCATCTCATCAAAACGAATGTTCCAACTCCGAGATGCTTGCACCAGCCCATAAATCGAGCGTTGGAGCTTGCACACCTTGTCAACATTCTTAGGATCGACAAAACCTTTCGGCTGCATCATATACAATTCTTCCTTAAGGAAACCATTAAGGAATGCTGTTTTGACGTCCATTTGCCATATCTCATAATCATAGAATGCGGCAATTGCTAACATGATTCGGACGGACTTCAGCTTCGCTACGGGTGAGAAAGTCTCATCGTAGTCAACACCTTGAACTTGTCGATAACCCTTAGCGACAAGTCGAGCTTTATAGATGGTCACATTACCATCCGCGTCTGTCTTCTTCTTGAAGATCCATTTATTTTCTATGGCTCGCCGATCATCGGGCAAGTCAGTCAAAGTCCATACTTCATTTTCATACATGGATCCTATCTCGGATTGCATGGCTTCCAGCCATTTGTCGGAATCCGGGCCCGCCATCGCTTCTTCATAGTTCGAAGGTTCACCGTTGTCTAACAACATGATTTCCATGACAGGGTTGCCGTACCACTCTGGTGCGGAACATGTCCTCGTGGACCTACGAAGTTCAGTAGTAACTTGATCTGAAGTTTCATGATCATCATCATCAACTTCCTCTCTAGTTGGTGCAGGCACCTCAGGAACATTTTCTTGAGCTGCGCCACTTACCGGTTCAAGAGGTAATACTTCATCAAGTTCTACTTTCCTCCCACTTATTTCTTTCGAGAGAAACTCTTTCGCTAGAAAGGACCCATTCTTGGCAACAAAGATCTTGCCTTCGGATCTGAGGTAGAAGGTATACCCAACAGTTTCTTTAGGGTATCCTATGAAGACGCATTTTTCCGATTTGGGTTCGAGCTTTTCAGGTTGAATTGACATAAGCATCGCATCCCCAAACTTTTAGAAACGACAGCTTAGGTTTCTTCCCAAACCATAATTCATACGGTATCGTCTCAACGGATTTTGACGGTGCCCTATTTAAAGTGAATGCGGCAGTCTCTAAAGCATAGCCCCAAAATGACATCGGTAAATCGGTAAGAGACATCATAGATCGCACCCTATCTAATAGAGTGCGATTACGACATTCGGGCACACCATTATGTTGAGGTGTTCCAGGCGGCGTGAGTTGTGAAACTATTCCACATTTTCTTAAGTGTGTGCCAAATTCGTGACTCAGGTATTCTCCCCCACGATCTGATCGCAAGAACTTGATTTTCCTGTCACGTTGATTCTCAACCTCACTCTGAAATTCCTTGAATTTTTCAAAGGTCTCAGACTTGTGTTTCATTAAGTAGACATACCCATATCTACTCAAGTCATCAGTGAGGGTGAGAACATAACGATAGCCACTGCGAGCCTCAACACTCATTGGACCGCACACATCAGTATGTATGATTTCCAATAAGTTGGTTGCTCGCTCCATTGTTCCTGAGAACGGAGTCTTGGTCATTTTACCCATGAGGCATGGTTCGCACGTGTCAAATGATTCGTAATCAAGAGACTCTAAAAGTCCATCTGCATGGAGCTTCTTCATGCGTTTGACACCTATGTGACCAAGGCGGCAGTGCCACAAGTATGTGGGACTATCATTATCAACCTTACATCTTTTGGTACTCACACTATGAATATGTGTAGCATTACACTCGAGATTCATTACGAATAAACCATTCACCATCGGAGCATGACCATAAAACATATCTCTTATATAAATAGAACAACCATTATTCTCGGATTTAAATGAGTAGCCATCTCGAATTTAACGAGATCCTAATACAATGTTCATGCTCAAAGCTGGCACTAAATAACAATTATTGAGGTTTAAAACTAATCCCGTAGGTAAATGTAGAGGTAGCGTGCCGACAGCGATCACATTGACCTTGGAACCATTCCCGACGTGCATCGTCACCTCGTCCTTCGCCAGTCTCTGTTTATTCTGCAGCTCCTGCTTTGAGTTACAAATGTGAGCAACCACACCGGTATCAAATACCCATGAGCTACTACGAGTACTGGTAAGGTACACATCAATTACATGTATATCACATATACCTTTCGTGTTGCCGGCCTTCTTGTCCGCTAAGTATTTGGGGCAGTTCCGCTTCCAGTGACCACTTCCCTTGCAATAAAAACACTCAGTCTCGGGCTTGGGTCCATTCTTTGGCTTCTTCCCGGTAGCTTGCTTACCGGGCGCGGCAACTCCCTTGTCGTCCTTCTTGAAGTTCTTCTTACCCTTGCCTTTCTTGAACTTAGTGGTTTTATTCACCATCAACACTTGATGTTCCTTTTTGACTTCTACCTCTGCTGATTTCAGCATTGAATATACCCCAGGAATGGTCTTTTCCATCCCCTGCATATTGAAGTTCATCACAAAGCTCTTGTAGCTCGGTGGAAGCGACTGAAGGATTCTGTCATTGACCGCGTCATCTGGGAGATTAAATCCCAGCTGAATCAAGCGGTTATGCAACCCAGACATTTTGAGTATGTGCTCACTGACAGAACTATTTTCCTCCATCTTACAGCTGAAGAACTTGTCGGAGACTTCATATCTCTCGACCCGGGCATGAGCTTGAAAAACCATTTTCAGCTCTTCGAACATCTCATATGCTCCGTGTCTCTCAAAACGCTTTTGGAGCCCCGGTTCTAAGCTATAAAGCATGCCGCACTGAATGAGGGAGTAATCATCAGCACGTGTCTGCCAAGCGTTCATAATGTCTTGGTTCTGTGGGACGGGTGCGTCACCTAGCGGTGCTTCTAGGACATAATCTTTCTTGGCAGCTATGAGGATGATCCTCAGGTTCCGGACCCAGTCCGTATAGTTGCTGCCATCGTCTTTCAGCTTGGTTTTCTCTAGGAACGCGTTGAAGTTGAGGACAACGTGGGCCATTTGATCTACAAGACATATTGTAAAGATTTAGACTAAGTTCATGATAATTAAGTTCATCTAATCAAATTATTCAATGAACTCCCACTCAGATAGACATCCCTCCAGTCATCTAAGTATAACATGATCCGAGTTAACTAGGCCATGTCCGATCATCACGTGAGACGGACTAGTCAACATTGGTGAACATCTTCATGTTGATCGTATCTTCTATACAACTCA
>NW_024111711.1:0-13979 GCF_003073215.2 Triticum urartu | reverse complement strand
TGACTGCGGCGCGTCGGGCAGCCCGGTCTCGGGCGGCAGCTTGCCTGGTTCGAGCGGCAGCAACTTCTGCTGCGGCGGTGGTGGTTGGCCCTGCCATGGTTGACGGTGACTGCGGCGCGTCGGGCAGCCCGGTCTTGGGCAGCAGCTTGCCTGGTTCAAGCGGCGGCGCGTCATCCGGCTTCGGATCGTCGGCGGCTTGGATGGCCTGGTGGACTGCTTGGTGGCACCTTCAGTCACATATGTTCTGCCCAGTGCAGCCGGCGGTGGTGGTCATCTCCTCTGTCGAAGGTGGTCGGCCTGAGGATGGGTGGTCGGATCTGGAGATCTGTCATCTAGCTAGTCCCGGCTGCGAGTCGGGGAGACATGATTGCCGGTGAAACCCAAGCTAACGGTAGGCGATGGCGGCGTTCTGAGCCGTTACCTTGATGAAGGCATCGTCGAGTAACTACTGTCAACCCACTCGTGCTGCTTCGGGGGAAACCCTAGAATCTGGTGTTCCAGATCGGACGATGGCCGCACTACAGCGTCGTTTCTCTCTTGGGAGTATCATTTGTGGAGCAGCACTGGAAGGCAGAGGCAGAAGGCGGAGCGGCTTCGTCTTGCATGGAGCTTTGGTGGACATGTCAAGTCATGCCTGGCCGACAGGTGCTAGCTTTGTCATGTCTGGTCGGCAGGTGCTACGCACGACAGATCTTCCAGAGTCTCCGCGTCGGGATGAACGAGCGCAGAGCGGTGGCGTCGTTGGCCGCCCTGGTGGCGTCGAGGGTTGGTCGGACTAGCAAGGATGATGCGGATCTCTCTTCTGAAGATGACACACCGGTTCGATGATGATGGCGACTTCTAAAACGTATGCATGTAGTGACTAGCATGGATCGGCGACGACATCGGTTATAAATATGGGGAGTGGGGGCACTCCGCATTATCAAGTTTGTAGGTATGAATGGTAGCTTCTGATAATTTGATATATGTTTTTGTCAGACCTTCATGAAATAATTAATAAAGATGACATGCATCGATTGATGGAGACGCCGAAGTTTAACCTCCTTTTAGAAAAATTACTCAGCAAGTTCTTCAACCGGCGGAGCAGCCTGGCGTACCGCTAATTAAGTGCATTATCACTTCCTCCTGCCGCTGTTGGTTAGTTTACTTGGATAATCGGGTCGTCCATATCTCTAGAAATCGGGAGTCTTACAGAAGGCCTAAGTGATCTTATACTACGCATCATTTTATAGTACATTCAATCTTGACGGCGTGCGTGTCCTAAACTGTGATCTTATCCTATTGAACACGCGTCATTTAGTACATTCAATCAGGCATGAACCAAAGCAAGCAACCAACAATTAGTAATCAACGGAGCAAACAATGTTACTCCATCCTGATGCATGTGCAGCGTTCACACGCACATGACCACGCGAAATGCTGGAAGACCTGTATTTTGTTTGACAATTTTAATCTGCTGACCATGCCATCCTCATCTCGCTCTGAGTTATCTGATTGCACCACGGGTGCAATGACCACACAAATGCTGGAAGATCCGTATCTTGTTTGACAAGTAATCTGTTGACCACGTACGCCATCCTCAGCTCCCTCTGATCACCCCACTCTTTCACTTGGCACGTACATGTATTTTGTTTGACAAGTAATCTGCTGACCACGCCATCCTCAGCTCGCTCTGATCATCCCGCTCTTTCACTTGGCACGTACAATACCTGCATAGACCTCATTACGTACAGCTATAAATAGACCTCGCATTTGTGCTCACCTTCATCACACCATCCTTGATACTACCACTAGCGCCATCCTACACGCACAGGCCAGAATGAAGATTTTGTTCGCCCTATTTCTCCTCGCTCTCACTGCAAGCAGTGCCTACGCACAATGCAAATTCGTTATATTGGTCACGACAGGAGATAAAGATGATGCAGGCACCGACGCCCGTATATCTTTGTCAGTGAGCACCGCAAATGGCAAGAAGCTGGTTATCAAGAGCCTGAAACCTTGGGGCCAGAAGGGCCACAACAACTTCGAGAAAGGACACACCGACACATTTAAGGGAAGCGGTAAGTGCTTACCGTCCAAACCTTGCAGGATGTTGCTCGAGTCTAATGGTAAAGGTAACAAACCCGGTTGGTTTGTGGACAAAGTCACCTTCACCCAAATCGAGCAAAAAAATTTGTCCCAAAAGGAGAAGACATTCAACGTGAATAGGTGGCTTGCACGCGATGAGTCATCGGGTACGCTCTTTGTGGTTGTGGATGACTGTGCCAAGTAACCACCTATGTCCATGGTAGTTATGAATACATCATCTTACATGCGTGAACGGTACCCTGGCTGTGATGTTTGTAGAATTAAATAAAGTATGTATTATCCCATGTATGTTATTATGCTTAAACTATGTATTGTACTTTAATAAAACAGCGTCACTGTTGTTCGTTCATCTTTGGTTTCCACTGTTGGTGTCATTGGGTTTCATCTTTAACTAGGTACCTTCCTCGTGGGTTGCTGCGAGACTTTAGAAGTATTCTCTGCGAAGCTACTTTAAGGAAACAACGACAATGAGCAAATAGTGCGAAAAAACCGACCATGTCTAGGCATAATAGACAGAGAAAGTTATTGGAGATAATTTTCTCTTAATCAGTTTGGATGCAGCTATTAGAGACAACATTCTCATAAGTCGGTGTGGATGCAGCTATTAAACTACATATATATAACTGTTTCACATAAGTCCCAAATGCGTTCATTCGGACATGGAATTTCGATCATATAAATCACTAACACAGAAACTACGGACGGCTCAGAATCCACGCACACGCTCTCCACCAACCTTGCGCATAAGCTTGTGTTGCTTCCAAAGTGACCACGGACAGGCTTCAACATCTTATTAATCGCCATTGCATGCTTCACGTCACCAGGATCTAGCTTACCCCGCTTATACTCCTCCACAAACCTCCCCACGCTCCTGAACGTCCTAACACCAACGTCCTTCTCCCTGGCCACCTCAAAATCCACAAGCCACGGGAACACCACGCAGCTCACATACTCCAAGCACGGGTTGCTCTTGGCTGCTCTCGGCGGCCCCCCATGATCCTCTTCGCCTTGAGGTCCGACTGCTCGAGAAGGTCCCGAATCTTGTTGCCATACATACCATGAATGGCGGCATGGTTTGTCGCCATCGGTTGGAGGCACAAAGATCACCACCAGTAGACGGGGGTGGCTGCGCGGTGGTTGGGCGATGGCCGTGCATGGCGGGTAGGGCGGTAGCCGTCGTCCTCAACAGGGGCGGTTCCTGATTAGATCTTCAGCAGCGGGGCTCGTAGACCTCAGCAGAGGTGGCGGCTTCCGCGCCCCTGGGTTCGTCAGTGTCGAGCGGCGTTGGAGATAGAAAGGTGCGGCGAGATGGGGGGACGCCGTGGCGTAGGGCAGCAGGGATGGCAGCGAGGAGGGAATGTTCCCCTGTGACCCCATCGCCCTCAGGGATTGCCCCATCCTCACCCGCAACGGCTCCCAGGATCTTGTATTAACCTTTGCGTGTACGCCTGCACCCAGGATCCAGTCTTCTGGAAGTTTAGGGCGTACGGGAGTTCTTCGTCTCTAGCCGCAGGCCGCCGCCATGGTGATCTGGAACGTGGGTTTTGCACGTCTGGTCTGTTGAGGGGTGCCCTTGCAAATCTGCACGATTAACTTACGGACGTACAAGGACCAGAGGCGGGCGGCTTAGTGCAAAAATTCCTACGACTGAGCAGACATGCAGGATTTAAATCGGATGACTGGGAACGAGAGGATATAGGGGTGCACGAAGATGCCGGATTCATAAGATACGACGCCTATATATATATATATATATATATATATAGAGAGAGAGAGAGAGAGAGAGAGAGAGAGTAGGACTATTCTGATCCGAGGATCATAATAATTACTCTGATCACAACGGCCTATAAGGTCGCGACGAGGTGTTTCCCGAACTCTGAAGAAAAAAACTGTTCCACCCACTCTTCCCCAATCCTCCTCCCTCCTCCCCTGACCACGTTGTCGCCCCACCCTGCGGCGCGCCGCCGCCCCAGCCCACGCCGCTCCGCCTCCCGGTGCGCTGCGCCCCGCCCACGATTCCCCACCTACCTGCCTCCAAGCAGGGCCGCCCCTGAGGGGGGGCGGCCGCCCCGGGCCCCCAAGATCGAGGGGCCCCTCCCCAGGTATACATGTAAGCTACGGCCTAATATATTTCCGGTCAACAAAAAAATCAGCGTGGAAGGGATCCAGCGATCCATTCGTTCGTTCCTACTAGTTACTACGTACACGTCGAGAAAAAGGAATTGATTGATTCTTTCCGATTCTTTCCTAGGTTAGTACGTGCATGCCGAAAAAAAGGAACAGATTGATCCCATTCTATTCCATCACGCACGCATTTCACGCAGCGATTCTCATCTCAGCGGCCACTGACGGTTATCTCTTCGCGACTGCGAGTTCGTCGCTCCTTTTCCCTTTTCTTCTAATTCGAATTTTCCACACAAATTCAGATCGACCGCCTATTTCAATTCCCTAACTCCATGGGGGCCGTCGGAACCCTGCTTTGCTCTCCGTCCATCGACAATTCGACCATCCGAGGTATATCCTCTATTCATATTGCCTTGTCTCCTAGATGAATAGCTGGCACATCGGTATTTTTCAACAATTGTCAATTGATGCAATTTATTTATTTATTCTCAGCATTGTGTCTTATCCTGTCATCCGTAAGAAAGTTGTAGATGAATTAGTACAATCACAACGTGGAAATATTCATATTTATTTTTCTAAGAGAGTTGGCATAGTTGCCATGGAGGAAGGGCAACCAACTAATGGCAATTCAGAATTTGATCAGCGAGAATAAAATATCGAAACCAACAGCAACGATAGCAACATAAGTTGCTCTGAGCATGTAGGTAATTCATTGGATATACATGCACAGTCAGCTAGTGATCATGAATAACCAGTTTATACTACTGATATTTATGAAAAATTGGGATAATCTTGATACAAATACAAGAAACATCTTAGTTGAGAAAGGGTCCATGAGAGAGGACAAAAAATGGCATACCATCTAAGATGTTATTCAAATTCTCATTATCATAGGAAATTAAGCAATGGGGAGGAACATGATAAAAACGACTATTTTATTCAAAAGATGTCGACAAAGCTTTTTGCTTCCGTGTAAGATCTTCAAGTCTAGCATTAGTAGGAGTTTATTCCAAAGATGTTGACAAAGTTTTTTGCTTCTACTATAAGATCTTCAAGTCTACCATTAGCGGGAATCAGATATCCTTAGCACATGATGGATTAGGACATTTTTAGGTAATATGTATAATTTGTTTGATATATACTGATTTTGGATGGTTGTAGGTGTTAATAATGTTATTTCATACATATGCATATTAATTTGTATTGTTATGGTGTCTACATTAAGGGCCCCGGGTTTTAATCTCGCCCCGGGCCCCCAAAATCTCAGGACCGGCCTTGCCTCCAAGTACGCCGCCGCCCTGTCCGACTCCCCTGTGTCCACCTTCTTCACCGAGCTCCGGCCAACAACCGCCGCGACTGTGCCCCACAACCGCCGGCCCACTTCGACACCTGCGCACCGCCGCCCTCAGCCGGCAAAGCTCTCGCCGGCCGCCGGCCGCCGCCGTGCTCACTCCTCCCTTCCACTCGACCTCCTCCTTCCTCCTCGCTGATGCCGTGCGCACATCGCCGGATTCTCGTGCGCACATCCGCTTCCTGAAAGTTCCATCGCCACTGACTCCGGCAATGTGCCGCCAACCGTGTGCGATCCTACTCGGCGACTCCATCGGCTCCATCAGCTCCCCGTGCCCCGCTGTCGTGCGGGATCCCGGCGCGCCCCATCTAGCAAACCTCCACACCGCCTGGATCCCCTCCCTCTCGAGCTACAGGCTCTCGAATTCCCCATGCTGCCGACAATCTTCTGCCCCGCCATGCTCCATCCGGCACCACTTAGTTGCCACACTACCAACAACCAACCTCGGACGGCCGCACGCACTCCCCTTGAACTGACGCACGGAGTTCGTTTCTCTCTGCTTGCGCCGCGGCTCTTAGCAGGCCCCTGGTTCCGGCTGTCGCCTGCAAAAATCGCCCAACCCGACCTTCCCGTAAGCCAGCGCTCCTACCTTCTCATGGCTCGTGAACCAGAACAACTGTGTGTACATGGTGCGTATGCGTGCGACTGATGTGCATTAGTACTTGCCTAATGTGGAGGAATTCTCCGTTGACTTGCTCGTGACCTGCTTGTGCGTGTCTCATCGACCTTCCATGGCACATGTCGTTAACCTTCCCAGACGTCTCTCATTGTTGCCGCACACGACGCTTCGTGGTTTCCTCCTTGTGTTTACCTGGCACCTTCCCCCGTTCGTGAGGCTATGGCATCGAGCTGCTCCTGGCTTTGCTAGAGGCGGGTGAATGGCCTCCCCTGCTAGTATGCTGCTCCTTGCTTCATCCACCAAAGGATCGAGCAGCAGCAAGAAATTACGTCAGACCCTTTTCTCAAATCAAACTGCTACTGTTTTGTACTGTTTATTTCATAGTACAGTGAAGAGGAAAGAAAGGTCAAAGAGATAGTGAGAAAGAGAGAGAAGATGAGAGCGCATAGCAACAGTGAGAGCATAAGATTGGAATGTGTGGCGAAGAAGGCACCACGTTTTTAATTGAGAACTGACCACTAGTTTTTCAGACTAGGTGTCTCTTTTTAAGTTGTAAAACATGTACATGTCTAAAAGAGATGAGAAGTTAAATTTCTAAAGATGACACGGTTCAACGTGCAAACCAATGTAAAAACTATACAGGTTCGCCCACCAAAACTTTATCAGTTCGTATGGAAAGAACTTTAAAAATATGAGAATGTAAAAAGTGATTTAAAAAGTGTTTGTGGCAAGAAGCTACATTCTGTCAAATGAGTACTCTTCTGTATACTTGTGATAACACTAAAATACAAAATAAAATATGAAATCCATCGGGGCGGATGGGTGGGTGAGGGTTCATGTTAGAAAAAAATAGAGTGTGCACTTGGACAATTCCGTACAAAAAAATGTGAACTATGGAACCTCAAATTCAATAATATGGACAATTCAAAAAATAATGAGAACACAAAAGATACACCCATTTTTTGTATAAAAATCCCATACATTTTCCCCCTTTCTTTTAAAAAAAATAACCAAAAATTTCAAATTAAAAATACCACAGTAGTTCGATGTTTGTAACCAAAACATAGTTTTCACGCTTATAAAATAACTCAAATTAAAATAACAGAGCAATTCATTTGTTCAAAAAATAATGGACTTCCCCATTTAAAAAAAAGTAGAAGTCCTGATTTGAATAACATAGTGGTTCGAAGTTTATTACAAAAATTAGTTTTTTTGTTATCAAATAAATAAAATCAAGAAGTTCAAATAAAAAACCCGAAGTAATTCGATGTATAAGGAAAACCCGAAATTCTTTTTGTTTCTAAGAAAAATAAAAGTATGAAGTTCAATTTAAAAAGAACGGGTTGATGCTTATTTAAAAACCGTATTTTCTTCTAAGAAGTTCGAAAAAAAGAGAAGTTCGAATGTAGTAAAAACTCATATTTTTTCTTGCTACTGAAGAATAAAACGAAGAAGTTCAAGTTCAAAATAGAAGGAACAACTAAAAAAGGTTAAAAAGTATTTCCCATTTAAAAAAACTAGAAGTTCAAACTAAAAATACGAAGTGGTTTTATGTTATTAAAAAATCTATTATTTTGCCATTTAGAAAAAACTTAGATATCCTTTATTAATAAAGAATCAACCATGAAGTTCAAATTGAAAAAGAGAGTGAAATTTGATGTCTAGTTAGAAACCAATAACAACTCTTTACTTGATAATAAAAAATGTGAAGTTCAAATTACAATAACATAGAAGTTCAAAGTATATTAAAACCAAGGATTTACAAGTTCAAAAAACAAAAACCAACGTTATTTTGGGCATTTTTAACAACTCATAAATGGTAATGAATTTTGAAAAACTCTCTACATGCCAAGGTTTCTCCCTATTCAAACTCTCTCAAAAAAAATCATATGATCTATTTCGTTAAACGGTTTAAAATTTTGGTCTACATCGGTCAATAAAAATAAGTTTTAACATATCCAGGAAAGCTTTTAAACGTCGTTCATTAATAAATTTCAAGAAATCAAAAATCATATCCAAGAAAGCTTAAAAGTTTTGTTTGAAGAAGTTCACGTGCTCTGTCCGAGGAAGTTCAAAAATTCTTGCGAGATATGTTCACCATGTATTTCCATGTTCGAAAACAAAAAAAGTTTGTTTTTTGCATTTTAAAACAATTCTCTCAATCCACAAAGAAGTTCAGTTATTATATTGGGAGCAATTTGATTTCAAAAAGAAAATAAAAATTCAAATTATAAAGATTAAGAAAATAAAACCAGGAAGTCCATATTAAAAAGATGGAGAAGTTCGATGATTATAGAAAACTCAGATTTTCCTCGTTATTAAAAAATGGAAACAAGAAGTTCAAAAATAAAATAACAAGAAGTTCAATTTTTAAAAAATATAACGCTTCAAAGTTTCATTAAAAAGGATTAAGAAATAAAACCAGGAGGCCATATTAAAAAGATGGAGAAGTTCGATTATTATAGAAAACTCAGATTTTCCTCGTTATTAAAAAATGGAAACAAGAAGTTCAAAAATAAAATAACAAGAAGTTCAAATATTAAAAATAGAGCGCTTCAAAATTCATTAAAAAAGATTAAGAAAAATCAGATTAAAAATTCATTAAAAAACTCAAATATTTTCACGTAACGAAGAGAGGTTCAAGTTGATAACTGCCAGAAGTTCATGTACTACACGGTGTGCGTTTTGTATTAAAAAAAGGAATAAAAAAGCAAAGACTAAAAGTTTTGTTGTTACAAGTTCAAGTACTTCGTCGGAGAAAGTTAAAAAAAATTATTGTAAGAGAAATTTGTTCAACAGAAATATCATTTGTGTAACACTGACGATGGATGAGAAAATGACGAATGAAAATACGTCACAGAAGTTCAACTGAAAACAGCAGGAAGTTGAACTACTACAGTGGATGAATTTTATATGAAAAACTTTTAAAATCTTCACGAGTATGAAAAAACGATCAACACAGGAAAGTTGCATGTTTACAGCAGCTTTCGAACGGTATCTCATATGCTCAATTCCGGTGAGTGGATGAAGAACTACGAGTAGTGGATGGAGATCTGCGAGCAAAAAAAAGCACGTGTAAAACAGAGTGAAGTTCAGGTAGGCCTGCTGAGAAGTTCAAGTTGTTCACGCGGTGCATTTTTGAAGAATCTGTTTCGCGATAGAGGCAGAACGAATGATCCCGCCGTTTTCGAAATTACTTGAAAACGACTAAGAATCAGAGAAAACCATCAATATGAAAAAGTTTCGCATTTTCTATAGCTTTTCAACGGTATATTATTTGCACAATTCCGATAAAGTTTGTAGAAATTACGGCGAAAATACGTTTTTCGTCATTTTCGAAACTGACTTAAAACCGTAAAGAATTGGGAGAAACAATACATACCAAAAAGTTTCGCATTTGTTCGAGCTTTTCAACGCCATATTATTTACTGCATTCGGACACACGGTTAAAAAATTAGCTCAAAAATACGAACTCGGCAGGACTTGGACCATTTTCAAAATTACTCTTAAACCATTCAAAATTAGAAAAAAAACTTTCAAGATGAAAAAGTAGCGCATTTTCATAAGCTTTCCAACACCATATCATATGCCTCCATTGGATTTTCCGTTTAGAAATGACATCAAAAAACGAACTCAGCTGTTCGGTTTATGAAATTTTACATTTTTTCAAATTACTCTTTAACCGTAGGGAATTAGAGAAAGCTTGCAACATGTGGAAGGAGTGGTTTTGCAGCAGCTTTCCAATGCCATATTATATGCCTCATTCCGATAAACGGTTTAGAAATGCGATCGAACATACGATTCACGTTTTTTGTGCGAAGAAAAAACGGTTTTCAAAACTGCTCTTAAACCGCTTATATTTTGTCAAAAATTTAAGTCGGGTCATGATATTGGGGTCCATAGCTTTCCAACGGTATATCGCAAGCCCCATTTGGGCAATGTTGGCGGAAGTTCAACCTAGTTCACAGGGAAGTTCAACGTACTACTAGCGGGGTATGTCAGGTTGTGATCAGAATATTATTTTGATCCCGTGATCAGAATAGTGTTTATGTATATGATCGCGCTATTTGTCACCCTGGGTGAGGAATTCTTATTCCTCACCCACCCCCTTCATCACCCCACGTGCCTCAGCCTGATCCAACCGCACCAGACGCTGAAACTTACGGCACACACCTAATGATGTAAGCTGAACGATGAAAATTTACGGGCGTGAACTCCACCATGCACTTGCGAACGTAAGGATTTTATCCATGTGAGGTAATCTTACAGCGTGGAGGCCAATCGTGGAGGTTAGTTTACTTGCTGGCTTAATTCGGTTGACCTGAAGATGGGTGGCCTACAACCATGCGTCAGGGTGCAACTTTTTTTATTTATCTGAGAAGTATGCAGTTGAATTAAAAATACGACGAGTAAATCAGAACGGAGAGAGTACTATTTAATCCCCTGCATACATTACATGTATCTGCACGAGCTCTAGAAAAAGTTTGCTCATTCTGTTGTATCTTCAGTTTAATGGAAGAAATAATTTTCAGATTAAAAAAGAGAACGGCGAGATGGTCTGCTGATAATTTGAGATATACCCTAACTTACCATGTGCGAGTTATAATTAAGTGGCAGGGACAAAAGTTTCCAATCGGCATGCATAAGAACTCGATGCCATGGACTCAAGAACAGAGTGTACATCCGGGCAATGCATTCACAGGTGGCAGCCACGAAACCAAATATAATCGTCATTTCAACTACAGTAAGTACTTGAAATAACTTGCAGAGAATATGGCTCTGGCCATAGCCGCAAACTGCTACTTGATACAACAGTAATTAAGGTGTCTAGCCGCCAGTGTGCCCATGCTCTAGTGTGTCTGGTCGATCACTGCTTGCCTTTTTGACTATGCAAGGTCTCTTCCGGTGCTGCTTTGGAGCCGCCAGGCTTTGGTGATAGACTCCGCGTCACGAACGGAGACTCAACAGTGATGAGCGCCAAAACCAGTGGCATTATTCCTGAAAACAATAAACAGTTTATGTAGCATTGGATTAATGATAAAAATCATCAATGCAGAATATTCTAAAAATATTTGTTGCCATGACAACTACAAACAGACATGACCGTCAACAATACATCCTAAGAAAATCTGATCACATACAGAACTGCACTCCTGTACAAGACAAAAATGTGTCGGACATGACAATTGATAACAAGATTCAGTTAAACCCATGACAATTGCATGATCACATTATCACATATGAGCTAGAGAAGTAGTGGCAATCGAGCTTCAGAAAATCCTAACATGGAATGCATCGTACATTTATCTGCATGTAGCTAATGATTCGGCCAGCCAACATTTAACAGACATAAGATTTAAGCAAAGAAGCATTAGCTACATACAGATAAATATATGATGTACTCCATGCTAACTGACTGCGACTACTTCTCTAGCTCATATAGACATCTAGCATAATGTAGGCCTCCTTCAAAGGAGCAAATCAACCAGTATTAGAGTGAAAGGGAAACACTTGTCGTCGGTAGTTAAGCTAATGCAAATAAATACCAAACCTCTATTATGGGGACATTGAGGTTGATTAATTAATGACTGGCACCCAGTAAATGTCATGGCTTCCTAGCGAAAGGAAAAGCAAAAGGAAACACATCAACATTACGAATTAGGTTTATGCCAGTTCAACCAAAACAGCGAAGGTATACAGCCAGAAAGAGGGTCACTGTGTACCTCATTGCAATTGAAATAATTCTTAACTCGAAACTGCTAGTAACCACGAGTTGCTCCAAAATGCATAAAACAAGAAAAATTAAATTACTCATATAGCGTACTGAATAATAATATTGGCCATGCAGTAAGCTGAACAGAAAATAGCATGTTGTACACAAAAGATAAGACTATTAACACTAAGTAATTGGTTTCTGTCTTGCTCTTCTCTTTTGGTTTCTATAGGCACCGAGCTCCTCACCGGACCAGCTTTAGTGCTCTAGTTTTTAGTTAAGTTTTCGTGGCTCCTGGTGTAACCTAATTGAGTCTTTGCTCCTTGTTTGTTTGTACCATCTAGTTTATGATTAACAGAAAATCACCATAGGGATTTGCTGGTCAAAAAGAAATTAACACTAAGTAATTCTAATGATGACCAGAAGCAAGAATTGCACCCTAAATTTAAATGGGAAAATTCAAAAGCCTAGCAATAGCATTGCTGGAAGATCTCAATACATGTTCATAGTACAGCTAGCAACTTCCTTTTCTTTTGTGTACAGAGAGCAAGCTATTTCTTAACTGCAAAATTCAACATTAATTCATAAGCCTCAAAAGAAACTAAAGTTTGTACCCCAAACATGTACATCTTTTTGTGTGTATTGCCCAAACAATTTATGGGCTGGAATGCACGTTAGCAAATGTACAACTATCTTTGAGTTCCTTGCAGATTGAAGAAGAAAACAGAGACATAAAATTGAAATATTTGCTAATTGAAGAGACAATTTTTATGTGCAATGAAAACAGACCAAATTGGGCATCTAGCAACTTTGGTAATTTTCCCTCTGAACAAATCCAGGAAAACAGATTAATCACAAGCCTTGATCATATTAGCAACAAGTAGATTCTTCATGGGCTGAGCGGTACCTGAGTACATCAAGGTGAACTCGGAGTCACGGAACACCATTGGTTAGGACGCCTGGCATGTTTAAATGGTAAAATGTATTCTTTCATCCAGCTTATGGTGAGTATATATGCTTGTGTGTCTTACCGTGGGTACAAACATTGGCATTTTCTTTTCTGTAGCGTTCCCTCATCTCCAAGTCCCTTGCAAACATCTTGTTTGACTCCTAAATTTGATAGCAGAATTTCGATTCTTCATTTACCTAATACATTCAACATAAAGTTAGCATCATCACTTCTAAATATATCTCAAGAATACTATAAAACAAAATTCCTCGTAAAGTGAGCAATCTTTAATTCAAGAAATTACCTCATAATTTTGTGCAAAAATCGATTAACGAATTTCCAGATGATTGGCATTGTCAGCTAGATACAGGCTAATTCTTTATGTACATTATTACTAACATTCAGTTAAATCAGAAGCAACGTTTATAGCTAAAAGGATGCAAATTTGAGAATTTTACACAAAAGCTAAATCACAGAGAGGATTCACATGTCCTACAACAAACAAAAATTAATCGCAGCTCAATCGAAGACTGAATCCACATAGCCTTCTTCTCATCCTCCATGATCTCCACCTCCTCCTTGAATTTAATCCACTGATGGGAGCGTGTCTCCACCATCACCTTCATCACCCGCTCCTGATTTTCTTTCCTTTCCTTTCTTGATCTTCATCCTCCTCCCCTGCACGGCTGCACCGCTCCCAAAAACCAATAACCCTAACCCCAGAAATTCAGAAGTTCATGGAGGATGAGAGGGGAAGAAGAGGAGGAGGAAGGTCATACCGATGAGAATACCGCCGAAGGTGGAGAGGACGCCGGAGAAGGCCGTTGACATCGCCGAGCTCGCGCCAGATCGTTGCACCGACCACATCGCCTCCGGGTCGCTGCAGCATGAGAGCGGGAAAGGGAAGCTCTCCACGGGCGAGAGAGGTAACTGTCACCTCCGGGTCATTCCTCCGGTGACGTCGCTGTTGCCGCCTCCGCAATCGCGAGATAAGAGGGGCCGGGGGAGAGAGAGGAACGCCGCCGTCGAATGAGAACTGCTCGCACATAATTTTTTTTTGTAAATGTGCTCGCCTGATTGGAAAAGGTACAGGGGAGTGGGCTAGCGTGTAGCTACCGCCTAACTGTTTTCATTG
>NW_024111710.1:0-21402 GCF_003073215.2 Triticum urartu | reverse complement strand
GGACGCACAGGCCGCACTGCTCATGGCGCGCGAGCTCCTGCATTACTGCACCGTCGACGACCTCTACGAGGACTGGCTGGACCGCATTGCCGAGCTCATCAGCGCCGCTGGGGGCTCTCTTGCACCGTCCCTTTCACTGCCTCGTCCGCCCCCTGCTGTGAGTGACGTAGCCCATGGAGCACCTCCTCCACCTCCACATCAAGACGTCACCCTTGCAACAAGACGTGTTGTCCCGCGGTGCGACCAACCATGCAGGGCGCCCGCGCGTGAAGAAGGAAGCTGCCGAGAAATCCCGTGGCCGCAAGAAGATGCTCCTGCAATCCTAGCACCACCACGTCAAGACCGTGCGCCGCCTGCAGCGACAGCGTGTGGGTACCGAGACGAGGCTCCACCTCCACGACATGCTCCAGTGACCACGGCGGGCCGGGCAAGTTCAATCCCAACCTGCCTCTGCGCTACGACGGCACCCCCAACCCTGCTGAGTTCTTGCAGCTCTACGAGCTGAGCATCGAGGCGGCCAATGGCCACGAAAAAGTTATCGCGAACTGGTTCCCCATGGCTCTCAAAGATGGAGCATGCTCTCCTCGTCTACCACTACCACCTAGCCACATGGCCTTGCGTGTGTTTCTCCAGGTTTATCAACAACTCCGACTACAGTTTCGCTATGGTGGAACCACCAATGATCTAAAAGCGCTTAAGGTTTTAGGCTTGAAATGCCTGAATCTTGTCAACATCGAGCACCACTACAAGGTCTAGGGGAGCGAAAAAAACAAACTGAACTCCCTGGTTGACCTCACCTCGGCCATCATCAACCCCTGCTATGCAAAGATGAAGGAAGAGAGCAAGAAGGACAAGAACGCCTGGCACAGTGTTTGGCATGAGAGACTAGATGAAGAACACGTGAAGTACGTGGCAAAGGACACGTACACAAACAAGGAACTGTCTTCTTCCTGCCCCAAACGAGGGATCGAGCCACATAGCAGTGGTGGGAGCGTCACAAGAAGTAGATGACTAGACGATCGTTTCTTCTACTTTAGAATGCATGCAATTGTTTATTGAGGTGTGTGTGAATGATCTGTATAGTCAGTTATGTATTTGGATGTTTATTTCAGTTATATATATATACACACACATGTTATTCTTCTGTAGACAGAGCAAATCACACGGCTTATTAGCAGCAATTGTTTGTGTTATTATTGGTCTTCACACACATTTCTGATTACGGACATGTTCGCAGCGTATCACACACATCTTGTTCAGTTGGACCATTTCCATTGTGTTACCTAATCACACACAGTTCATCCTAGTGAACCGTATGTTGTATATCACACACACCTTCATTTGGCTGCCCGTTTCTTTTGTTCCTCTTCACCACAAACAGTTCGTCCGAGTGAACCGTATGCTGTATATAGCACACGCTTTCATCTAGCTGCCCGTTTCTTTTGTTCCGCCTCATCGCAAACATTTCATTGAACTGAACCGTATGCCCTGCATCGCACACGCAATTAAAATCATAACCATGTTTGATGCATCCGTCATCGCAAACATTTTGCACCATTTTTGACATTTTTTACACCACCGTTTGTGATTATGGCATCGCACACAGTTTCGTCGAAGGGTCTCTGATCGTAGTGTCATGTTTGGACCATCCTACAGTAGTGACATGCCATGTTTGAACACCTGCAGTTGCCTTGCCTGACCAACTGCAGTTGGTCAATGCTTGTCAAATGTAGTTGCCTTGCATGGTGGAATATTTTTGCCATGATTTCAAAACTAAACTTCCAAATGTGTGACGAGGAAAAAATGAGATTTAACATGTTTTCACACAAAAAAATATGACATCCCATCTTATGATATACATTGACATGATTGCAGGTTCTTATGGTACAACCACACCACCAGAGGTCTCGTGGCAAGATGCACCATTGCAGGCCATTAGTAATGCAAATACAACACACCAACTTGAAGTGGCACATGTGGCAAGACAAGGTAATATGTGAACCAGGAAAAAATCATGCATTTACTTTGTGGAAAGAATTGGGAAAAGTGCACTTGTCACAGTGGTCGTGGCAACTCCACTTGCCACCAAGTGAATACGTCCATTAGTCATCTATGATCATCTGGATTTGTCAATTACTATATGTGTGTATTTGCCATTTGTGATTATCTGCATTTGCCTTGTGTGCTCATACTTAGAATGCATTTGATGTTAAGATGTTGATTGCCATGACTTGGCAACTACAGATGCCATATTAGGTCAACTGTAGCTGCCATGGCTGGACAACTGTAGTTTCCATACATGGCCAAATGCAATGCTCAAGACTTCCCTATATGCATGATGTCATGCCAAAAAAACAAGGGCTACAGTTGCCATGATTTCAAAGTTGCACATCCCAACAATTTATACATGTAACTTATACACCTGGTTATGTACCTGTGCAAAAATGGGAACAATAACAAATTGCAGATGCCTCAATCCAATGTGTCATCAATGTGTGGCCACCTATGAAAAAAATGCCTTGTAGAATAAACTGCAGTTGCCATGAACAATCAGATGCAACTGCCATATTTCATTTCAATGAAGATGCCATTCAAGAAATATTGCTTACACACGTACCTGATTTTGCATGAGCTTCGACTATAATCAACAGCGGTGCATGGACATCTACTGCGGGTACCTCAGAGCACACGGAAGGGGCGTTCCACGAGCAAGTCACCGATACTACCACCAACAATGCAGAATCAGTGTCAGAACTGGCAATCGTTGCAGCAATGACGGCAAGCACGCCTATGCGCACCGGCACGAGCAACACTCAAACAGATGAAACAGCCACCAATACTGAAGTGAATGATGAAACTGATGACACACGCAAGGGGAAGACGAAGAGGGACAATCATAAATCATGCCACCTCAACCACTTTATGTTGGACAGAGATTAGGTTCATTTGAAGATGCCAAGCAATACTATCAAAGATATGCATTGTTCCACGGATTTGAGGTGAACACAGAATACCATAGGAAAATAAAAAACTAACGAGTACAGCAGAGGTGAGCTAAGGTGCTACAAGTCATGAAAGAACAAGAAGAGTAAAGGTGTTGTGCCTGTCGTGCCAGAATGAAAGAGAGGCATCATTCTCAAGAGGGGATTGCCTGTTAGGATGAAGCTAAACACAGATGGAGTGATGTAGGGTGGAACCCTATACGGCCGATCTTTCACTAAAGGAGCGGATCCTGCGAAGAACACAAAGAACACAAGGGGGAAAACGAGGGGAATCACGAGGGGAAACATGAGAGAAACACTAAAACCAACAAGATATGGTCACACATATGCTAGATCCATGAACACAAAGGGAGATACATGATCCACGATCAACAAGGGACGATACAAGAGGTAACCGGTTCTTCTCCGTGAGGAGGTCTTGAATCCATGAGGGGATCTTCCCGTAAAGGGGTCTTGAATCCAAGGTGGGTCTTCTCCGAAGAGGGGCCACGGTATTTGTCGTGGAGTAGACCCGTATGGATGAGCATAGCTCTATCTCTCAAATGAGCTATCACAATGCTAACCCTAACTAGGAGGATGTGGGGGAGTATATATAGTGTTAGCCCATGAAGGGATAAGTGAGAGGGGGATACATGGGCCCTTGGACCTTTCTCTGCGCACAGGCAGGTGCCTGATGTCCGGTGGCTCACGAAGAGCCGGATGTCTAGGCCTCTGGCCGGATGTCCGGGCTGGAGTTGCCCGATTCTTCTGCTCTCTGGTTAGCGTGCTCCGGATTTCCGGGCGAAGGGGCCGGATGTCTGGGGCTTCTGGAGGAGCCGGATGTCCGGGGCATGGGGCCGGATGTCTGGGCTGTCGGGGTCGCTTCCGGAGCTCTCTGGATAGGAAGGGGCCAGATTTCCGGGGGTAGGGCCGGATGTCCGAGCTGGTCCGGATGTCCGGGCTGGGGCCGGATGTCCGGGGCGTGTAGCAGCTAGCTCTTCTTCCTTCTCCTTCCTTCGCTCCCGCGCACACTTGGCCTTGGTCCTTGGGCTCTCCTTGGTCTCCTCGGGTGTACCTGAGTATGCACAAGGTCTGCGCTTGAAGTAGCATCCATGTCTTACATGCGGAAAGGGAAGATTCGTAAAGGAGTGAGTTCACCTTAGGTCCAATGGCATATGCTCCAGTGTACATGGGGATGATCGTAGGATGCTCTGCCTCGTATCGTGATCCTCATCACCATGGAAATGGTTGTTGTGGACGAACTTGTAGTTGGGGAGTTGAAGACATTGCGCAATCCAAGTACTCCAAGGTGTCGCCAGAGTGGTATACATGCAAGAAAAGCAAACACAAACGACACTCGGAAATACAATGGTTAGCGCACACAAAGTGTCCATCATGTAAGAATGAGTCTGTGCGACAAGATTGATCATGACAAGGTGCATGAAGCTTATCCAAAAGATATGGAATGGTATGCAAAGCATTCATGGGAGCAAAAACATTCATTATGCACACAAATGTGTTGTGAATATGATCAATGCAACCACGGTGCAAAATGATGTTATTGTGAGACGGTTTATCAATATCATGAACATGGTAATGGATGCTCAATGTGATGTGATCATGCAATTGATTGTAGGCAATAAGATCATGATGTATGAATATGCCATCAAGGTATATCACAACAAATTTGCTAAGGAAATGCACAAGCTCATATATCATGGATGACATGGGAATACAAGATGCAACAAGGCAATCATGATGTGAGTCAATCCATGCATAAGAAGCAAAATTTTCATGTGTATGATATATCCATCGAGCATGACATGTGTGAACACAATCAACAAATATGGAGGTGTTGGTGTACCAATGCTCGATGTCGTGGCATGAGTGGAGGTTTGAAGGTGCATCCAATAAGTCCGAGCGCTCCTCAATGTGAAGGTCCATCGAGCCAATCTCCAATGTCGCTCCTCCGTTCGTGAGATGTATCATGTAGACAACAAGAAGGAGACAACAATGAAAGAGTGACCCATCCAATATGTGTATTTGAGGATGGCTCAAAGGGAATGAGTTCACCTTTATGAGGATGTCAAATGTTGGTTTTGTGCATCATGTATGCCTTCACATGACCAAGGTGTTTCATGACAGTGCCACCTTGTGAATCCTTCAAAATGAAAGAACACGACAAACACTCAGAAAAACAAATGAGGTTAGTGCAAATGCAACACCTATCATTCGAATGGTGAGATGCCCAACAAGTGTTTGCATCATGCTCATCATAAGAAAGGATAAGGGGGCATTTCATAGTATGGAGGCATATGATGCGAGAACAACCATATACAATAGGCTCAATCAAATAAGCATGCATCACAAGGAATATGTCCATGTCTCCATGATCAATAAGCATAGCAAGTTGGTACTCAATACAAGGTGATATGAGGGATGCAACTAATGGAGACAAGAGACAATGATCAAGACAAATCATGTGCGAGGCAAGAGCATATATGTCATCAACCCAAGAAAGCGAGTAAGAATGGAACATAGCTGATGCGACAAAGCAATCAATCATAGTGATCAAGTCAAAGCAAGATAGTAGTGCAAAGATGCAACGTACTAGGAGTAATCATGGCAAGCATGTCATGTGTGCAAATAGTGGGCATGAATAATGCACATGACATATCACAAGCATGAAAGCAAGACATGAGAAATTAATCATCATTGTATTGGCAAGAGGTCATATGTAAATAGCAATGGGACATCATGACTCTCCCAACACAACAAGCAACAATAGCATGAGGCACATGATAAACATGGCAATAGCAATAAGGATCTCCACCAAGCATGCAAATACACATATGATTAGCATAATGGTGAATCATGGGTAGATGCAAACAAGCGTCACAATTGCATGGCAAAGGCATAGAAGCAAGCATAGTATGCAAAGTGAACATGGTAAAATGAGCATGAAGCGACCAGCGGTATATAGCCCATAGCCGTGTGAGAGCCAAGTGAGAGAGATGCGCGTAGCCATTGCGCGAAGAGAGTGGTGGGAAGGATAGTTCACGGGATCCGAAGTAATCTTTGCTCTCAAGAGCTCGTTTCGTCAACTCATGGGATTGTGAGGTTGACGATTGTTCATGAGTACCTACACAAAACAAAGACAAAGGGAAAATTGTGTGTACGTGGTATATGTAGACATCATCCATCATGATGCGCATGTGCTTGTGTTGGTTAGCACAAAATATCCAATGCTCAAATAAATGAGATGTGTGATATAGAAACATGTCATCCATCATGATAGGTTTGTTGTTATGTATGGCATAATGGAGACTCAAAGGATTTAATGCATCACTCGCAACATCTAGAGCATTGTGAGGAAAGGTGTGCATATGGTGCACACAAGGGATGTAATCATGTGATACACAATAATTTTCATGGCATGGCATATGAGATGAATTGTGCAAATTTTGCAAGGGAAGCATAGCAATATCATCGCAAGAGAAACAAAAGCCAATGACCATCATCTCGTCATCTATGCCATAAGTGCAAATGGGCTTTATTGGAATGGGGCATGCATAGTCACTATGTTGAGATTGAAATGATGCAATATGGGATATCTCACTCATCGCATATGACAAGTTCAAAGGATTATCAAACATGATGTGACCAATAGAATTTTCACATGATGTCCCATGGAGCATAGCATCACAACTAGGCAAATCAACATGCTCATCATCATATTCATCATAAATTGGTAAGTCATGACATGAAGAATTTGCACTAGCATAAAGCATGGGAATAGGTGGATCAACATCATGCAAGCAATCATTGGTGAAATAGTCCACTAGTGGGACAAGAGAAGCACCATCACCTATGTTACCTTTGGAGCATCGCTCATGTGTTGTAGGTGAGGTGTCGAAGACCGAGTCGTGGTCATATTCATCTTGATGGAACCATGTGGGGTGCATCATCGTCCACCATGGCCATCGTTGTCTCCATTGGAGGTATGGAGTCGTCGAGGATAGGCGTGTCATCATGTAGGAGTCCTAGCACCAAAGAAAACAGCCTCGGAGTAGAGGTTAGGTTGTTAGAAATCATAGTGGCCTCACGTGCCGTGTCAACTACCTCACTCACTAAGTTTTGTGACTTACTCACTCCCTCAAGGATGCTCTCACTCATATGGTTAGTGGAGTCATACAAATGGCTCTCAACCTCAGATAGGATGTGTGGCATGCTCTCAAGTGTGGGGCTAGTGGTGATCACACTCATCCTCTCATAGGAAATGCACTCAATGTCACGTATGGTGGAGTCACTCATCTCACTCATGGGGTGGTGGCTCTCCTCACATGGCAATTGGGGGCATCTCTTCATATGTGGGTGTTGGAGAGATGTTGGTGCAAATGTCTCCATACCCACCCGTGTGGTAGTCGTAGCCATGGATGAAGGCCGAAGATGGCACATCATCACTCTCCTATAAGACCAAAGATAAGGTCTCATGTGCGGTCTCGTAGCTTGACTCGGAGTATGAGTCCAATATGGGCACCGTCTTCATGTTATTGAAGAGGTTCATGCTCGTTGCCGTAGTCAAAGGGGATGGCCCTTTCTCGACCTTCTTGTCGTCGTCTTGTTGTTGGAGGCCCATATGATGTGGCACCTCATGGATCGTCTCCATGACCGAAGGGAAATTCCCATGCTCGGTCATCTTCCTTGAGCGGCTTCCGAAGATGGAAGTGTCGCCCTCGCTCGTAGGTGGTTGCCTCGTTGTCGAATATGTCGATGTAGGCGAACTCACGGGAAGTAGGTGAAGATGTCGTACATCCGAAGGTGAAGATGCATTGATAGCACTTGGTGAAGATGCTGAAGTGGTGGTGGTAGTAGCCGTAGCATCCTCTTGGTGGTGCTTGTCTCGCGGTCTTCTCTTATGCTCATGAAGGTTGACCTTGGCGTGAAGTAGGGCTTTTTGGGACGTGTGCATTTGCGCTTGGAGAGCATCTTCATGATGATGGTATCGTTGTCGTGCTTGAGCTCGATGGCGTTCGTCGTCGTCATGCACATGATGCTTGGAGGTGACTTGCCCTTCATGACGATGTGGATCACGAACGTGATGGTGGTCGCCATGGAGATGTGGACATGGAAGACTTGTGCTTGCATCATTTTTGCGCTTCGAAGACTTGTGACTTGAACGTCGCTTCCTTGAGTATGGTGAAGGGGAAGAACGGTTGATCAACAAGGTCCGAATCTCCTCCATCCTTGCATCTTGCTCCTCCTTTTGTGCGGAAAGCTTGTTGTCAATGTAGTCCCTTTTCCTTGCTTCGGAGTGACGAATGTCGATGGAGAGGTTCTCAATGCGTGCTCGCAATCTTGATTGTGCACCTTGCATTTGTCGTTGTAGATCAAAGATTGACGCTTTGGTGATGTAGTTGTTCATGCCGTCGTTGTTGTGGAAGACCGGAGATGAAATGCCTTACCTATCCATCACAATACTTGAGCAAATATGAGTGGAGAAAGGATAACAACTATACCAAATGTACCTTGCCCGATGTTGAAGATGGATCAATGATCACTCAATGATGTAACAAGGAAATAGCACAATTGGTACCAATTCTTGTCGGTTTCTCATACCTACACAAATAAGGCTTATGGTGGAGCTCGGTGAGGATAGTGGCACAAAAATTTTGATGCTAAATGTTAGCAAGAGTCAATAATGTTGAAAGAGATTCACAATTCGCACGTGAAACAAGTAGACCAATAGCAATATGTGGCACACGGAAACACACACACACACGGATAGATAAATGGGGTCGTGTAACCAAGGATGAGCACAAAATGTGGAATCCATGGAAAATGCTCTTGTTGCACAACTCTAGAGAGACTCTAGCACGATTTCTCAATAGGAGGATATGACACTTGTGCACAACCTATAGGATACAAAAATGCAACGACTTCTATCCCATGTATGCTATGTATATGATGTTCCGGTGGTATGATCCAAGATGATCGGATATGACAATCTTATGCAATGTGGTATGATGCTATGGCACTTTCTTACAAGCTCTTTGTTCACTCTTTTTCTTTTCTTAAAAGCTTTATTCTTTTTTGTATGTGTATTTGCACAATGCACAAACCAAGATAGCAATTGTATATATGCGGGAACAAACTTGTGGCACAAGGTATGATATGATACCAATATGATACCGATATGGTATGGCATGTATGTAATGGAAGGTGTAGACCACTAATGTGCACAAGTAACGTTGCCGGCAATACTCAAATGGCTAGTCTTGATAGGCAAGTGACGCAAAATGGGCTAGGGGTTATCAATGCAATGGCAAGGGAATATACAATGGATGGATACCATGATACCAAGATGATATGGAGGTTACCGACCGTGGTGATAATGAGTGGTGGTGTTCTTGATGTAGATACCAAGATGATGGAGACTCGTCCCTAAGTAGCCTAAACACCATAGGAAACTGAAAAACCGCGAACTCAAAATCTCAAACGTCAAATGTCAAATGGTGGTAGCGGGAAATGCGGTGCTGGTTGCGGAAGCTCAATGGGATTGCGGAATGGCAATGATGGGTTGTGGAGTACGCAATGCGGAAATGGAGGGTAAGGTGGTGGACTATACACAGTGTCGGAGTTGGAAGCACGGTCCCTAAGTAGCCGAAACACCTTAGGAGACACAACTCACAACACAAACAAAATTGGTTAAGTTGGAGTGGTGGAAGTATATGGTGGTCAAGCCTATGCGGGAGTTATGGTGGTGGTGGTGGTTGATGAAGAAGCAATCATCCCTAAGTATCCTAAACACCTTAGGAGACTCGAATCACTACTCAAGCAACCACAAATGCTATAAGGAACAAAATTGGTTAGGTTGCGGAAGTCGGTGGTGGTGTAGTGGATGATGTGGTGGAAGCCCTAGGAAAAGATGCCAAAATTCATAAAATTTTATGGAGTCAAAAGATGTTGGTGGTATTTTTGTGGGAAGGGGGATGTCAAGAGCTTTTCAACGAGCTAAAGAATGCGAAAATCGGACTCTGGATGAATTAGTTATGGACAAAACGATGAAACGGGGATGGCTGAAATGTCACGGGCCGGACATCCGGGCTCGGGGCCGGAAATCCGGGACCTGATGTCCAGAACCGCGCGCGAATTGCGCTCCAGGAGCCGTACATCCGGCTTGGGGCCCGGATGTCTGGCCTAAGGCCCCACGATTCTAGATCGGGATTTGGACTTTGAAACTCGATTTGGGGGCTGAAATTAATGATTTTGGGGGCAAAATTTGACGGATTTTGTGGATGGAAAGTGGGGAAACTTGGGGATATGCTAGATCCACTCCAAACCAAGCAAATCCATGGATCAAATCCAACAAAACTTCGCCAAACCAACAAATCACAAAAAAATTGGGGCTATTTCTGGTGGGGATTTTCGAAATTGGGGAAGAACACAACAAAATTAGGCTAGAAAACAAGGGGGGAGGCTCCGAAATCATGATCAACGTGGCTCATGATACCAAGATGATGTAGGGTGGAACCCTATACGGCCGATCTTTCATGAAAGGAGCGAATCCCGTGAAGAACACAAAGAACACGAGGGGGAAAACGAGGGGAATCACGAGGGGAAACACGAGAGAAACACTAAAATTGACAAGATATGGTCACACATATGCTAGATCCATGAAACAAAGGGAGATACATGATCCACGATCAACAAGGGACGATACAAGAGGTAACCGGTTCTTCTCCGTGAGGAGGTCTTGAACCCACGAGGGGATCTTCCCGTAAAGGGGTCTTGAATCCAAGGTGGATCTTCTCCGAAGAGGGGTCGCAGTCTCTATCGTGGAGTAGATCCGTATGGATGAGCGTAGCTCTATCTCTCAAATGAGCTATCACAACACTAACCCTAACTAGGAGGAGGTGGGGGAGTATATATAGTGTTAGCCCACGAAGGGATAAGTGAGAGGGGGGATACATGGGCCCTTGGCCCGTTCTCTGCGCACAGGCAGGTGCCGGATGTCGGTGCTGGGGGGGCGGATGTCCAGCGGCTCACGAAGAGCCGGATGTCCGGGCTATCGGGGTCGCTTCCAGATGCATTCGGTGATGGAGTGCCGGATTTCCGGGGACACGAGTCGGATGTCCGGCCGCTGTAGCAGCTGGTCCTTCTTCCTTCTCCTTGTTTCATTTCTGCGCATGCTTGGCCTTGGTCCTTGGGCTCTCCTTGGTTTCCTCGGGTGTACCTGAGTATGCACAAGGTCCGCGCTTGAAGTAGCATCCATGTCTTACGTGCGAAAAGGGAAGATTCGTAAAGAAGTGAGTTCACCTTAGGTCCAATGGCATATGCTCGAGTGTACATGGGGATGATCGTAGGATGCTCCACATCATGGAGCCTGGTGGGTGGTCACCAAATATGTCGAAGAACACAACCATGATCTAATAAAGAAGTTTGACCTAGTAAGATTTTTGAGCGCCCATAGAGGATTCAGTCCAAACGAGAAGGAATTCATAAAGTTGCTACATGATTGCAACATCGGTCCATCAAGAATGGTCCAGATACTATCCATGATCCATAGGAAAAATGGAAGTGTGAGTAGCATGCCGTACATACCAGCAGACGTCAAAAACCTAAAGGCAAAGTACCATAGAGAGAGCAGGTTGGCTGACATAGAATACACTATCGCCTACTTCGAAGAGAAATCAAAAGTAGATCCTGATTTCTTCTACAGGGTAAGATTGGACGATGAGGACCGTGTCAGAAACATGTATTGGATGGATGGTGCGGCAAGAAGAGCCTACAAACATTTGTGTGATTGCGTTTCTTTCGACGTGACATATCTCATGAATACGTACAAGATGCCCTGTGCTCCATTCATAGGAATAATAACCACAATCAGCCCTTGCAGTTTGGTTGCGGTCTCATCCGGAATAAAGATACTGATGGTTACACTTGGCTGTTCAAAACCTTATTGGAGTGCATGGGCGTACTTGCTCCTATGAACATAATAACAGACCAGGACTTTAGCATGTGTACAGGCATAGAGGAGGTCTTTCCATTGGCAGTGCACAGGAACTGCAGGTGGCATATTATTAAGAAGGCTGAAGAGACGCTAGGACCATTTTTGCTGACCGTCCAGAACTACACAAGGCATTCGAGTTGTGTGTGGACCATAGCTTGACAGTGGAAGAGTTTGAATGGAGCTGGACGACTATGATTGAGAAATACCAAGTCCAAGACAACAAGACACTTAATAACCAATGGGAGAAGCAGATGTACTGGGTGCCAGCCTTCTTCATGTAGTGCTTCTATCCATTTCTGCATACTACGCAACTCAGCGAGGGTTTCAATGCTGTTTTGAAGCGTTACATGAGCCCTGGCAACTCATTGTTGTAGTTTGCCAAGGAATATTTAGCTTTGCAACAGAAAATATAGGTATCTGAGCTACATCAAGAAGCAAACACCGCACTCAAGCAGCCTAAATTGCTAACATATTTACCGATGGAGAGGCAGATGAGCAAGATATACACCAATAAGATATTTAACAAGTAAGTGAGTGATCGTACGGTCTTATTTTCCATGTATGACACGACACATTCAGCATTGAAAATTGCTAGAAAGAAACATAAAATGTTGTTTGATAAAACAAAGAAAAAACTCTGCATTCTTGTTTAAAAAAGGAATCAAACCAAAAATATCAATAAATATGTTTGCCATGTGTACTGGTTTGAAGCTGTCATCTGTAGTGAACACATAAATGCAAAAATGAAAATGGAACAAAAACTGAGTAGTTGGAAAACAAATAATAGTTGTCGTGTGTTGTGAAAGAAAGTGTAGTTGCCATTTTGAATGTGGTGTGGTTGCCATGTGGGATGTAGTGTAATTACCATGTATAATGCAATGGCATTTCACATGTAAGATGACCTGATTTGCCATGAGAACAATATGATGAAGTTGCACTACCAGAAAGACAGTAGTTGCCATATAGAATGCAATGTACTTTCCATCTTTTGGCATACTAGTCATTTCAAAAAATAGCACATGATTACACTGTACAACATATTGATTGTTGTGCTCGTTACACTTTAACTGCCATGTGAAAAAAACTATATTTGCAATGGAAACAATCAATACAAAGAAATGTGAAAAAAATGCTTTCTTTTCCATTGTTGATTTTAATACACTTGCGATGTTGTGCCCTACCTCAACAAAAGTCGTTAAAAAAGAATACGAGAATTTAACGAGCACAAAACATCCAAATTCTATGAAGAAATAAAGTTGTCTAACATGTACGCAGCTTACCAGGTTGACAAATGTACATTCAAGGTGTGTACTCTCATGGCCAATTCCGATTCAGAACCTCAAGGCCCGGACAAGGGAAGAAACTACTTTGTCAAGGCCTTGATAAACGAAGGTGAATACTATTGCGAATGCTGCAAATACGAACAAGACGGGATTGTGTGCTGCCACATACTCAAAATAATGGAGATGGACGCGGTCACGCATTTGCCCCGCCATTTCATACGAAGGTGATGGACTTGGGACATCGACGATGCGTTGGGGCCACAAACATCAAATGCAGTTTTGGTTGTACATGATGACAGACCGGAGGCAACCATGGACTCCGTGAGGCACATCATATTGACCAAGAACTATGCTGAACTAATAGATGAAGTATGCAAGAGTGATGAGACAGCAAGGGTGGCAGAAAAGCATAGGAAGGCCCTAAAAAGAGAGCTTGATGAGATCAAGAAGAGGAAGGCTGAAGAAGCCTTGCACAGATTCCCCCGCACTTCAAATGCGCCTTCATCCATGGGTATGTCCTCTGAAAACTCGGAGGTAGGGTCTGGAACAGCAAGCACGCAAACTCAGGCTAGGAACCCGTCCCGTTCCATCACAAAAGGGCGTCCAAAAGAGGTGAGATATAAATCAGGGTTAGAAATTCAAGCAAAGAACAAGAAACCAAGGAAATGAACTGGCAATCCGTAAGCAACCATGGGGGATCCTAACTTTGATGTTGGTGACAATTTTGTAACATAGATGATGAAGGTTTAGAAATGCGAGAATGACTATTGGTGGATAACAGGAAATGAAGAAAATGCCGTGTATCCAGTACTAAAAATGTCATGTAGTTGCTACTGAAAAATGCCATGTAGCTGCTACTGAATCTGCCATGTACTTGCTATTAAATTTGCCATCGGGTAGCTTTCTGTTTTCAGTCCACGCATTTTTGGAGATAGTAAAAAATAGTTGCCACACGTATAGTATTGTGTACACACTATGTTGGAGCTACTTGAATTGACCACGTGCGAATCGCGAGAAAGAACAGTTGCCATCTAAGTTGTATTGAAATTGATGTGGGATAGGTGCCTCATATGCGAATCTATGAACTAGTATGCTACCCAATACTGTTAGCACTACAAAATCCCAAAGAAATGAAAATGATTAGTTGCACTAGCCGTGCGTGATAAACTATATTTGCCATGCGCGGGGCATCGTAAATGCCATGTCAGGGAGACTAAAGTTACCACAAGGAAAAATAGAAAAAGAATCAAACTATAAATTCCCCAGTGGAAAATAACTAGACATACTGGGCTGTCCGTAGTTTTACAAATTCTGAATGTAGTAAAGATGACAAATGAAAACACAAATTATTTCAAAAAAAAGAGTTTCAAACCATCTGCCACGTCCCCTCGGGAAGAAAAAAAAGAAAAAAACATAAGACAAAAATCAAGCATATGACAGAAGAATTTCACAACCACATTTCAGACAAACACACAAAACTGCACATTCACAAACACATAATATTGAACATAAAAATAGTTCTTGTCACACCTAGAAAGATTCAGGTCCACACTTATATTACAAAAGCTTAGACAGCATGTACACTCCATCACTATAGACTACAGCTACGGAGAATGAAGTCATAACCTAGCACACGGACATAGTTTCGAAGAGCGAGATGATACCTTACATTCATCAGCCACAGAATGTAAGGTAGGCATGTGTATTGAGCACCACGTGATCACTTGTACTTCTTGTTCGCGGTTTTAATATCTCCCTCTATGAATTCTCGTGCTGAAGCCCACATGTTGAAGTCTTCATTCATCAACCGGTTCCATGTATAGATTTTACGGAGCTCGACGACCATTGCATCTGTGATCACAGGAACCCATCGACCTTCCCACTTTCCAAGGTATTCCAACGTGTAAAACCCACAGTCATGCCTAGAGTGAAAGAAACAGGTGAACACATGCCAACAGAAACATAATAAACTTTGAGGAAGAGATGAAAAAGTCAAAATTGAGGTAGAAAACACATGAAAAGATTGTAATTACCCGTTTCCTTGCTTCTTAGTTGTGACATACTCGATTGGAAAATGAATGATCTTGACCTTCGAGTTTTCATAATGACGGTTCCATCTCTCTTTCAGGTTGTTGATAAAGAATTCAGCATGAGTAGTAAGGCTATCGTCATCTCCTAAATGGATTGAATCAAGCACCCTGAAACGTTTGTTCTTCAGGTCAAGGCAAACGGTGTGGTGGTGACCATACTTGTCATCTGGGTTACCTGGTGCAAGCAGCTGGAACATGGGGAACGTGATCTGCAAGTAAAAAAGAGAAAAGAAAAAAGAGTTGACATCAAAACAGATTGTTGTAGTTGCCATATGATATGTAGTAATATTGCCATTTGCAATAATGGATATATGAAGCAAGCATCAAATGGCCAAGTGGACACATGAAAAATAGGGGTTCCATTGCCATGTGCAATTGTCAGAAGTTGCCATGCATGTTTAAAGAAAGTTGCCACAATATTTTCAATTAAGTTGCCACATGAGTTCCATTAAAGTTGACACTTCCTTACCATGGCAATTGTTGCCATATGAAACAGTTGCCATGAAAAGTATGTAACCCACATATGGAATATAACTATGGACAAACATAGCATGGAAAAAATAAACATCTAGA
Source organism: Triticum urartu (assembly GCF_003073215.2). Lineage (NCBI taxonomy): Eukaryota > Viridiplantae > Streptophyta > Magnoliopsida > Poales > Poaceae > Triticum > Triticum urartu. Next base: position 5,462 of record NW_024111710.1, on the reverse strand, counting down.
ACGAGAAGAAACACTCACAAATTTTTTCAGTGTGAGCTTGAAATCACCATGCGTGGCAAAATGTTTCCTCGGGATGCGATGGTGGAAGTCACCATCCCATATTTTGCTGGTCATGCTGTAGGGCATGATCGTCTTGTTGGGACAAATTTCCACATGCCTATTGATGTAGTCTATCCCACACGCAACTACATTCTGCGAGATTTTACCAGTAGGCCTCACAGACTCGGCTAGATCACCCAGGTCGATGTATGTCGCATCACATTGTATGATTTTGGTTCTGTCCAAACATGAGTTGTATGAAATTGATATAACATGAAAGAATCATATCTACTAAAAAAGGACACATGGCAAAAGGGTAAAAAATCAGCAAAAATCAAGTAAGGGGTTATGTGGTGTCGACATTACTTTTTTAGGGCCTTCATGTGTTTGCTGTTCGACCTTGCATTTCCGAAACGCTTGACAATATCATAGAGAAGGGACTGCTCCTTTGTAGCCTTAATACCAGGCTCAAAGTCATCCGCTGATGGTGGGTGAACTACCTTCGTCTGCCTCACAGAACCAGGGGTTGCACTGCTGACAATATCCTCAGATACTAGGTCAGTGTAATCAAAGCATATGGTTTTATACAGACTTTCGGAGAAGCCTGTATTTACAAGAAACTGAGTGGGAGCTCTATAGCATTTCTGATATTATATGTGGATGACATATTGCTGATCGGAAATGATACTGAATTTCTGAATAGCATAAAAGGGTACTTGAATAAGTATTTTTCAATGAAAGACCTTGGTGAAGCTGCTTATATATTGGGAATTAAGATCTATAGAGATAGATCAAGACGCTTAATTGGACTTTTACAAAGCACATACCTTGATAAAGTTTTGAAGAAGTTCAAAATGGATCAAGCAAAGAAAGGGTTCTTGCCTGTGTTACAAGCTGTGAAGTTGAGTCAGACTCAATGCCCGACCATTGCAGAAGATAGAGACAAAATGAAAGTCATTCCCTATGCTTCAGCCATAGGTTCTATCATGTATGCAATGATGTGTACCAGACCTTATGTGTGCCTTGCTATTAGTTTAGTAGGGAGGTACCAAATTAATCTAGGAGTGGATCACTGGACAACAGTCAAGAACATCCTGAAATACCTAAAAAGGACTAAGGATATGTTTCTCGTTTATGGAGGTGACAAAGAGCTCCTCATAAATGGTTACGTCGATGCAAGCTTTGACACTGATCCAGATGACTCTAAGTCACAAACCGGATACATATTTTTATTGAATGGTGGAGCTGTCAGCTGGTGCAGTTCCAAGCAGAGCGTCGTGGCGGGATCTACGTGTGAAGCGGAGTACATAGCTGCTTCGGAACCAGAAAATGAAGGAGTCAGGATGAAGGAGTTCATATCCGATCTAGGTGTCATACCTAGTGCATCAGGTCCAATGAAAATCTTTTGTGACAATATTGGTGCAATTGCCTTGGCAAAGGAATCCAGATTTCACAAGAGAACCAAGCACATCAAGAGACGCTTAAATTCCATCCAAGATCAAGTCAAGGAGGGAGACATAGAGATTTCCAAGATACATACGGATCTGAATGTTGCAGACCCATTGACTAAGCCTCTCTCACGAGCAAAACATGATCAGCACCAAGACTCCATGGGTGTTAGAATCATTACAATGTAATCTAGATTATTGACTCTAGTGCAAGTGGGAGACTGAAGCAAATATGCCCTAGAGGCAATAATAAAGTTGTTATTTATATTTCCTCATCTCATGATAAATGTTTATTATTCATGCTAGAATTGTATTAACCGAAAACTTAGTACATGTGTGAATACGTAGACAAATAGAATGTCACTAGTATGCCTCTACTTGACTAGCTCGTTAATCAAAGATGGTTAAGTTTCATAACCATAGACATGAGTTGTCATTTGATGAACGGGATCACATCATTAGAGAATGATGTGATTGACTTGACCCATCCGTTAGCTTAGCACTATGATCGTTTAGTTTATCGCTATTGCTTTCTCCATGACTTATACATGTTCCTATGACTATGAGATTATGCAACTCCTGAATACCGGTGGAACACTTAGCGTGCTATCAAACATCACAACGTAACTGGGTGACTATAAATATGCTCTACGGGTGTCTCCGATGGTGTTTGTTTGTAACGCCCACGATGAGGTTATATCTCCCACGTGTCAAGGCATGACTTAGAGGCATAACCGCATGGTGGTTTAGTCACAAGAGGGGTAATCTTCACACAATCCCATGTAATGAATAAGAATGGGATAAAGAGTTGGCTTACAATCGCCACTTCACACAAATAACAAGTTAAACATACATCATCCAGAGTACAATCAAGGTCCGACTACGGAACCAAAATAAAAGAAGACAACCCCAAATGCTAGATCCCCGATTGTCCCAACTGGGCTCCACTAGTGATCATCAGGAAACGAAACATAGTAACGACCAAGGTCCTCGTCGAACTCCCACTTGAGTTCGGTAGCATCATCTGCACTGGTATCATCGACACCTGCAACTGTTTGGAAGTATCCGTGAGTCACGAGGACTCAACAATCTCACGCCCGCGAAATTAAGACTATTTAAGCATACAGGTAGAATAAGGTAATGAGGTAGAGCTGCAGCAAGCGCTAAGCAAATATGGTGGCTAACATACGCAAATAAGAGTAAGATGAGAAGCTATGCAACGGTCGAAAAGCTATAAGTGATCAAGAAGTGATCCTGAGACTACTTACATTCAAACATAACCCAAGACCGTGTTCACTTCCTGGACTCCACCGAAAGGAGACCATCACGGCTACACACAGTTGATTCATTTTAATTAAGTCAAGTGTCAAGTTCTCTACAACCGTATATTAACAAATTCCCATCTGCCACATAACCGTGGGCACGGTTCTCGAAAGTTTATACCATGTAGGGGTGTCCCAACTTAGCCCATCACAAGCTCTCATGGTCAACGAAGGATATTCCTTCTCCCAGAAAGACCCGATCAGTCTTGGAATCCCGGAAACAAGACATTTCGATAATGGTAAAACAAGACCAGCAAAGCCGCCCGATGTGCCGACAAATCCCGATAGGAGTCACATGTATCTCGTTCTCAGGGCACACCGGATGGGCAAGATGTTGGGTTGGCATAGACCCTGGTTGCCCAGGGGGCACCGGACATCACCTAGGTTGGACCAACACTCAGAGGAGCACTGGTCCGGGGGTTTAAAATAAAGATGACCCTTGAGTCTGCAGAACCCAAGGGAAAAGGCTTAGGTAGGCAAATGTAAAACCAAGGTTGGGCCTTGCTGGAGGAGTTTTATTCAAGGCGAACTGTCAAGGGGGTCCCATAACCCCAACCGCGTAAGGAACGCAAAATCAAGGAACATAACACCAGTATGACGGAAACTAAGGTGGCAAGAGTGGAACAAAACTCCAGGCATAAGGCCGAGCCTTCCACCCTTTACCAAGTATATAGATGCATTAAATTAAATAAGAGATAATGTGATATCCCATCATAACCATGTGCCAACATGGAACAAACTTCAACTTCACCTGCAACTAACAACGCTATAAGAGGGGCTGAGCAAAAGCAGTAACATAGCCAGACAACTGTTTGCTAGGAAGGTGGGTTAGAGGCTTGACATGGAAATATGGGAGGCATGATAAACAAGTGGTAGGTAGCGCGACATAGCGATAGAACAAACAACTAGCAAGTAAAGATAGAAGTGATATCGAGGGTATGGTCATCTTGCCTGCAATGTTCTTAGAGTTGTCGAAAGCTTGATCCTCGTTAGTGTACTCAACAGGTTCCTCATTACGTACTCGTCTCCCGGCTCTACCCAAAGCAAGAACACAAGAAATGGAACAACAATCAATCACGATGCAATGCACAAGCAACATGATGCAATACATGGCATGATATGCAATGCTTATGCGTGCTCCGGAAGGGAAAGAATGATCAAGGCATCAACTTGGAAAACCAAGTATGCCGCTAAAAATATGAGGTGATTTTGGTCGAAATCAATATAAGGACATCGGAAATGGATGCACGGTTTGCAAATGACAAGCAATACAAGAATGGTGCAAAACTACGATTAACAGCATGATGGCACTTAGAATGCAACAAGAAACTAAGCTACTGCACTCCAACATAGCAACAAAGCATATGGCAGTGATGTACAAGAGATGCTTGACAAAACATGAACACTGAGCTACGGCTAAATCACACAAGCATGGCAAAAGTGCAAAAGATATCAGTTTCACAGACTTAGTGAAAATACTAACATGGTATAAATAGCATAAGGAAGCATAGTTTAGAGCTAGCTAACAACATGCTACAGGATCATAACATAGCAAACAAAGGCATGTCATGCGTCTACTAAATGCACTTAACAAAACTCCCTTACTGAACATGAGCCAAAGAGGCACAGAAGATATGATAGCACCCATGTAAACATAGCAAGTTTTATAAACATATTCGGACGGTGGAATTTCAGGACCTCGCAGGAACATATTCATGATAGCAACTTTGCAAGATCATGCCACTCACCACAAAGCATTACATGACAACACAAGCTTACCAACAATAAGAATAGATGTTCATGAAGCTAAACATGGAAAGAGCAAGTTCATAGGATGCATGGATCACTAGCAAAACACATGGCAATATTGATTAACATGTTAACAATCTGCCAGGAACAAAATATAGCAAAAGTAGAGCATTGTAATGACAATCTAGAGCACTCAATAATTGCAACCAGAGGCATGAATGGATCGACCATAACCACATGTTCAAAACATCCTTACTGAACTACCTCAAAATAAGCATGGATCTCATGGTAGCAACAAGTTTACATGGCATCAAAATAACATTAGGAAAAGGACTTAGCAAAATGACTGTCTGAAATCAGCAACATTATGAAGCCTAATTTGCATGCTCGTACTAGTCACCACATAGATCAAAAAAATACGAGGCTTTCACCCCTGTAAATATGGCATGACAGAGATCATAACACATGTAGACATCATGCTCATAGGATGCACACACAAAATGCAACGAAAAAGACAAATCATCAAGTTCTGTTAAGAACCAGCAGTTAACATTTTATAGCACTCTTGCAACGAGGATAATGACATCAATATGGACAGTAACATGCATGAAAATTCCACTAACATGATGAGCTTAACGAAACAAACATTTCGACATATCATATGCATGAATCAGATCTACGGGCACGCAGATATGGCATGATGAATATGGGCACAAAATGTTAGAATTTCAGGACTTAGATGAATTTTACCACTCCGAAAAGTCAACGCGGGATCGAGCGGAGCGGGACGAGCCGGATCCGGGAAGGAGATATGCAATGGAGGCATTTGGTTCACGAACCGGTGGATCTAGTCCCGATCCACCGGATCCGCCGGAGTTGATGACAAGGCGTCGGCCGGAGGTGG
>NW_024111709.1:0-24664 GCF_003073215.2 Triticum urartu | reverse complement strand
ATCTTTTTTTTTTCACTTCTTTTTTTAGACTGCAGTTGTCTCTGTAATAATCTGCAGAACGAGCTGCACTTGACTTCCTGGAACACGACGTCTGCCGGCACGAGCTGCAGCTTGAGCGCGCATCTGACCTGGAACTTGCACCTCGAACAACCCCCATCGCGTTCTCCTTCCTGAACTCGGCCACACTGGCGTCGCCTATCAAAAAATGAACACGGATGGAACTGAAGAGTAACCAAATATATACAGAGGGAACGATAACTGAAGATTGAGGGATGAAACTCATGAAAGACAAACATAACTGGCAAGTTTTTTCCTTTTCGGTTTGTCATCTTCATAAACGATGTGTTTGAATTGTCTGGCAAGTTCCAGTGATATTCCAGTCTGTTTTTGTCATCTCTTCCCCTCCCCTGTGTTTGTGCCTTAAGTGAGATCGGTTCTAATGCTCCAAGTAGAGGATCGTTCCTGCCAGGCTCACACCTGTGCAGGGGGTGGCCCAGAGGTTGTCTGACAGACTACAAATCTTTTTTTTTCACTTCTTTTTTTAGACTGCAGTTGTCTCTGTAATAATCTGCAGAACGAGCTGCACTTGACTTCCTGGAACACGACGTCTGCCGGCACGAGCTGCAGCTTGAGCGCGCATCTGACCTGGAACTTGCACCTCGAACAACCCCCATCGCGTTCTCCTTCCTGAACTCGGCCACACTGGCGTCGCCTATCAAAAAATGAACACGGATGGAACTGAAGAGTAACCAAATATATACAGAGGGAACGATAACTGAAGATTGAGGGATGAAACTCATGAAAGACAAACATAACTGGCAAGTTTTTTCCTTTTCGGTTTGTCATCTTCATAAACGATGTGTTTGAATTGTCTGGCAAGTTCCAGTGATATTCCAGTCTGTTTTTGTCATCTCTTCCCCTCCTCTGTGTTTGTGCCTTAAGTGAGATCGGTTCTAATGCTCCAAGTAGTTGAACTATGGCAATGCTCTAAGAAAGAATGCTGTCTGGTATTTGTTTATGGTAACAGTATTGTCTAATGATGGCTCTTCCCCTTTGTTCCATTATGATCAGTAACAAATATTATCACAATGTAACTTTGGTCCATGTGCGAAAGTGGAGGTTTTAAGGTCTGTTACATTGATGACAATCCTTTTGTGCTTACCTCTAGTTATCTGAATAGGCCCATCTTTTGCAGGAGACAGATGATCCATCTGAGGATCATGGAGTTCAAATGCTAAAACCTAAGTTAGTGCAAAGTTGAGTCATCTATTTTGGAACGGAGGGAACTGAAGATTACCGTATTGTGTGCAATTTGGTTGGTACCATTTTTATAGATCTCCGAAAATGATCATCTTGTGACTTCCTTTGTGTGGTTTCTTGGTGCTCTCCTGCAGTATTTTTCTTATTCTTTTAGTCATCTGCATTGTGTTACTAGCCAGTAAGGTGGGTGCAGCTCTACTTTTCCTTTTCTAATTAAGGAGGTTGCATTGACATCGCCACATCGGCGATGATGATCGATGGTATCAAGCAGCCTTTCCGCTTGCTGGACCACTTCAGCTGTAATGTTTGACATGTTAAAATAGCATATTATCCTGAATCATACACAGTACATTCAAATCAGAGAGCCTGATTTCTCTCTCTCTCGCTGATAAGGACACCACTTTATATCTTCTTTTCCTGTTTGCGTTTTGTAATTATCCTTATTGCATTTAATTCACTTGATGCTTCCATTCCAACAGAAAATTTTAGGTTCATCAATCGCTTGATACAGGATATTTTTTTGAAACTTCAGTCAAAATCATGGGCCTCTGAAACAGGCCGAGTACTATTAAACCAGACTAGACTAGACATGAATTAACTATACTGTAGGTTGGCATTTGCTTATCATTGATTTGTTGTATATGGATATTATAAAGAGAAAAAAACTCTTTGGGGTTTTCTGTGTTGCTCTCTACTCTGTGTGCAGTCAAGAACCTAGACAAACTTGAGTGGAGCATTGTGTGGGTTAACATAAATTGGGCTGCAAAACTGCCTTCTTTTTGGCTACCTTGCTTCATCTGTCTGAATCAAGCTTAAGCTTATCGATTTCAGTCTTTTAAATTAAAATAGAGCCTTCATTACCAGATCTACTTAACCTGCACTGGACCATTCCACATTGACAATTTTTGGTGGTCAAGTAACTTGCTGTTGGTTCGCTTCTTTTGGGCCCAACGTGCTGTTTGTCAGTCCCTGTCGATTCATTTGGGCATTTATTGTAGCTAAGATTTGGTTAGTTGCAAAAATATTTGAAGCTTTATAGAAGCTTTCATTTGTAGTGAATGCAGACAGTATATGCCTCCCTGGATATGGCCCTGCTTGAATTTTAATATTTGTAATGAATCATTATTTCGTTGCAAGCATATGTGATTCGCAAAAAAACAAAAACTAGGTTTGCAGCGAGTTTTACATCTTGGGAATGCATGGTTTTATGCTCTGGCTTCGCGCTGTTATGGCTCATATATATTCACAGAAAGCCTAGGGGAAATTGTTGATCAACTTTGCACCTCGTTTCTAGATGAAGTAACTCAATTCTTCATTTGCTGGACACTGAGCCAGATGTGGTTGCAGATTCTGGTGCCGAAGCTGCTACCACAATCTGTCGCCGAAATGGTCTGCCCAAACAAGTATAGGCTGTGAAGCAAAATTTGCTGATATCGTGGTAATGAAATAGTCAGTCAGTTACATCGCTGAACATGTGGTTGGAACTGGTTCTTCTGGGTTGTTTTTCAGGTAGACTTCTGAGTTCTGACATTTGCGTTGTCTGAACTGGTCTATGCCCAACTGATTGTCGAAGGCATATAACCTGTTATTGTCAACTCTTCAGGCCAAATGTCGAGAAACGTGTTCCCATAAAAAAAGGTTCTTCAAAACAAGCGATACAAAAACAGGGAATTGGAAATTAGGCATATGCTTGATCATCCTAATATTGTTGGTCTTAAGCATTACTTCCTTTTAACCACCGAAAGGGATGAGTTTTATCACATTCTTGTCCTTGAGTTTGTTCCAGAGACAGTAAACCGGATGCTAGACAGTACAAAAGAAGGAATCACTCAAAGAGTGCCCCTCACTTATGTCAAACTATACACGTATTATGTCTGACATGACTTGGCAGTTATTTTTTTGAGCGATGTTATGCTTTGCACAATTGTCCTCCATCTTTAATGTTTTACAAAAACTTTTTAATAATCTTTGCACTAGGCATACTTGTTACCAAAATTATCTACATGCTGTCATGTGGAGATCGTGGTACATAATTTTCTTGGTTACTAAATACGGAGTACATTTGTATATGATATATTCCCTGCTTAGTTGCATCACATTTTTGTCCTCATTCCCGCTCTACTCTAAACTTATGTTCCAATAGTTGAATACTGTATTGGGACCTATCTACAAGTCTCAGATTAGTTATTCACATTGATGCTTTCACTAAAAATCTAAAATAAATTCTGAGAAATTCAAACATACAACTGATCCAGCCTGTACGTTCTACTTTGTTTGGATATATGTTCTATAGTACTCCCTCCGATCCAAGCGTCAATTAATTTGGATCGGAGGGAGTACAACTTTCTTCTTGTATGTTTAGTTAATCATAAGGTCCCATTTTCTTACTACCTCCGTCCCTAAATAGATGGCATATAAATTCAATCAAAAAGTCAATACTTTCTAAGTTAGACCAAGTATATATACAAAAATATGACGATAGACAATACCTAATCAATATGAACATATCCACCATTAGATATATCTTCATAATCTATTTATTCAGTATTGTAATAGTTGACATTTTCTTCTATATATTTGGTCAACTTAGAAAGAATTGACTTTTTGACTGAATTTATATGCCATCATTTGGGGACAGAGGGAGTAGTATATATTCACACAGGTAAATCATTTTTTTCCGAGATAAGTATTTGCACATTTTTGTGGTAGTGCGGACAACGATAGACCATCTGCTGTATGCTTCAGCTAATTCTTAATTCTGCTGATTTTGTTCTTACTACAGATAAAAATTTAGTTAATGAGTTGTGCCATACATCTGTAATCTGTTTGGTCTTTGTAGTTGTTTAAGTCAGAAATATAAGGCCTCGACCATGCAACAGAATTCTTCCTTCAGTTATTTTTTGATATGATTGTTATAAGTCGTCGTCTAATCCTTGTTCCTGTAATCTCGTAACTTTGCAGATATGCCAAGCATCTGCTTATATATACATAATTGTGCTGGCATTTGCTTATATTTTCTTCCTGGGGAAAGTGGAGTTGATCAGCTGGTTGAGATTATCAAGGTGAAATCTTGTACTCCGGTACTATGACATTCGGAACTGTTTTCTCCTGCGAACTGCATTCTTTAGAATGACATGTTCAGTCATAGTGCCTTGCAGGTCTTGGGGTACTCCAACAAGGGAAGAGATCAAGTGCATGAATCCAAACTACACGGAGTTCAAGTTCCCGTAAATTAAGGCTCGTGGTACAAGGTAATGTGTCATGCACAATTGCTGTTCTAATTTATTTTTATTTTTTGAAAGCAATTGCTTTCTAGTTGGCACATACTTTTGGAACAGCGAGAGCTTTAACACTGAGAAGTGTGCTGATAAACTGTGAGAAGTTAAGGCTCGTCAAACAATTTAGAATTTCTCAGATATCCCCACCAAGAAAATCATTCCTCAGATGGGCCGGGCTTGTGTACTCAGCAGGCATCGGCCCAACCTCACGGGCCAGCACAGCACACCCACCCACGAGACCTTCTAAAAGCTCCCAGGGGGTGCTGTTGCGCAGCTGCACGCCTAACATTAGTCCCACCTCGCCAGTTTACAGGTAGTGGAACCAGGTTATAAGGCGAGGCGCTGCAGAAGGTAGCACGACCTTACTTGAACAGGATCTGTTCTATAGGCTCGTACCGCTGCATCCTTTACCAATAAGGAGGCAAGCACTTCAGTCTGGTTGATGCATTCTGCCCTCTGGGCCAGAGCGTGATTAACGGCCAGGATTCCCTGATGGGGCAATCCGACGGCTGTAGAGGATCGTTCCTGCCTGGCTCACACCTGTGCAGGGTGGCCCAGAGGTTGTCTGACAGACTACACATTCTTTTTTTTTTGCCTTGTGCTCGTTTTAGCCAGTATCTTTTTTCAGTATCTCATTCTATTACATTCAGTCTCCTATACATTGTCTACGTTTCCATTTTCGGACAGTTTTAACCACATATTCTATTTGCAATCACACATCTCAAATTATCTATGACATGAGTATATAGCTCATAATATAACGGTGGCAAGAAAAACTGAAGAACTAATGGCTGGATGACAAGAAAATCTGAAGAACTAATTTTGTGTGTGTGTGTCTGTGTGGTGTGTGTCTGTGTGTAATGATTCATTATTTCGTTGCAAGCATGTCTGATTTGCCAAAAGAAAAGAAAAACTATTGGTTCACTCTACCATAGATTTGCAGTGACTTCTACGTTTCCATTTTCGGACAGTTTTAACCACATATTCTATTTGCAATCACACATCTCAAATTATCTATGACATGAGTATATAGCTCATAATATAACGGTGGCAAGAAAAACTGAAGAACTAATGGCTGGATGACAAGAAAATCTGAAGAACTAATTTTGTGTGTGTGTGTCTGTGTGTAATGATTCATTATTTCGTTGCAAGCATGTCTGATTTGCCAAAAGAAAAGAAAAACTATTGGTTCACTCTACCATAGATTTGCAGTGACTTTTACATCCTGGGAATGGATGGTTTTCTGATCTGGCTTCGCCCTGTTATGGCTCATTATTCACACAAAAGCCTAGGCAAAATTGTTGATCAAGTTTGTACCTTGTTTCTAGATGAAGTGACTCAATTCTTCATTTCCTGGACACTGAGCCAGATAAGGTTGCAGATTCTGGTGCTGAAGCTGGTCACATAATTGCAACCACAATCCTTGGCCGAAATGGTCTGCCTAAACACTAAACAGGTAAACGCAATGCTACATTAATCTCTAAAATCTACATTGTGGCTGTGAAGCAAAATTTGCTGATATGGCGGTTAATGAAATAGTCTGTCAGGGAAACTTCTGATGATAACTTCTGTCAGGGAAACTTCTTTTGGGGTTGTATTTCAGGGAACTGGTTCTTTTGGGGTTGCATTTCAGGGAGACTTCTGGCCTTTGTGTTTTCTAAACTGGCCTCTATGCTCAACTGATTGTCGAAGGCATATAACCTGTTATTGTCAACTCTTCAGGCCAAACGTCAGGAAACGGGAGAAGTTGTTGCCATAAAAAAGATTCTTCAAGATAACTGGTACAAAAACAGGGAATTGTAAATTATGTATATGCTTGACCATCCTGACATTGTCGGTCTTAAGCAGTACCTTTTTTAACCACTAAAGGGGATGGGCTTTATCTTAATCTTGTCCTTGAGTTAGTTCCAGAGCCAGTAAACCGGATGAAAAGACAGTACAACAGAATGAATCAAAGAGTGCCCCTCATTTATGTCAAACTATAGACTTATCAGGTCTGATATGACTTGGCAGTCCTTTTTCTGAACGAGATGTTATGCTTTACAGTTACACAATTGTCCTCCATCTCCACTTTTTTACAAAAAACTATTCTACTGTTAATCTTTGCACTAGGCATACATGTTACCAAAATTATCTACATGCTGTCATGTGGAGCTCATGCTACAGAATTTCCTTGGTTACTAAATACATCAGTATATGATATGTTCCCTATTTAGTTGCAGCACTTTTTTGTCCTCAGGCCTGCTCTAAACTTATGTTCCAATAGTTGAGTACTGTATTGGGACCTTTCTACAAGTTTCAGATTAGTGGCTTCACTAACAATCTAAAATGAATTCTGAGACATTCAAGCATACAGCTGAGCTAGTCTGTCAGTTCTACTGTCTTTGGATTTATTTTCTAGTGCAACTTTCTTCTTGTATGTTTAGTTAATTGTAAGGTTCTCTTTTCTTAGTATATATCAGTATATCACGCAGGCGATGAGATGCTATCATTTTTTTCTGAGATAAGTATGTGCACATTTTTGTGGAAGTATGAAGGTTTATCTCTAGGGACTACGATAATATAACTGATGAATTGCACATTAGTGCATCCTTATTATTTGTATGCTTCAACTAATGCGTGATTCTGCTGATTTTTTTCTTGCTACAGATGAAATTTTAGTTAGGGAATTCTCCATACATTTGTAATCTGTCTGCTCTTTGTAGTTGTTCAAGTCAGAAATGTAATGTCCTGGCCATGCAGCAGAGTTGTTCGTTCAGTTTCCTTTTGATACCGAGTATTAGCACAATATGTGATTGTTATAAGTCGTCTAACCATTGTTCCTGTAATATAATAATTGTGTTGGCATCTGCCACCGTGATATTTTTGAGGGAAACAGCAGGATTCTGGACTCTGCTGCATATTTTTATTAATTTTCAAATAAATGGTACAAATAGGAATTCTTAAAAAGAAAATAAAGAGCTATACAGGGAAAAAATCGAAGGAAACTACAAGAAATAAACAAGAGATACAACAAAATACAGCAGGTACAAGGTGTGTAGATCATCTGAATGCTGCCACCCAGTGAGCCACGCCACTGTACTCCTTCCTCTGAGCTCTGTAAGTAGGCCATTTCATCTCCTCCTTGAAACACCGTCTGCAATTATACATATTTGGAGGAATTTGGTTGAAGATGAAATCATTTCTGGTAGTCCAGATTGCTCAGGAAATCAATAAAATAAAAACCCGCAAAAAATAAAAGGTAGGTTGATCAAATGCTTGAGTTGCTCAACTTCCTCCTGAACATCTGACTGGGCTGATGTCCAAGAAGGACAAATATATTGCCAGCACATTTTAGCAAATGGGCATAGGAAAAACAAGTGATCTCTTGTTTCCAGCATTTGCCTGTTACACATAACACAGGTATAATCCTGTAAAAAGAAGCTCTTTCTCTGTAGCATGGCCCTAGTATTCTGTCTGAGTGTCTGTTATTCACCAGAAGCCGCCACCGTGATATTAAACCATAGAACGTTGTCGTGAGATTTTTAACCTCCTTTTCTATGCTTAGTATGTTGTCCCAAACATATGTTTCCTCAAATTCCGCTTGGTTGTTTGGCTAGTTGAGCTTTCTTTAGATCAGGAAAAACATTCTCAAATCAAATTTGAATAACCACTAGTACATTCTGTACTAACCTAGTAAGCTTTCCACTGTTGGTTAACCCACATATCAAAATCTGTGATTTTGGCAGTGCAAAAGCCTTGGTAAGTTATCTTCTATAATTAGGTAGAAATTTAAATGCACGAGTCCTGCTGATTGCGAAAATAACATGCGAAACATTCTTGGTAAGAACAAAAAGAAAAGGTGCGCACTAATGCTAGTGAGAATTCAGTTGATCAGCTGGTTGAGATTATCAAGGTGAAATCTTGTACAGTACGTACGACATTTGGAACTGTTTTCTCCTGCGACCTGCATTCTTTACAATGACATGTTCAGTCATAGTGCGATCGCAGGTCTTGGGGGTACTCCAACAAGGGAAGAGACCAAGTGCATGAATCCAAACCACACGGAGTTCAAGTTCCCACAGATTAAGGCTCGTCCGTGTCACAAGGTAATGTGTGCATATTATATTTACCTGTCATGCAAAATTGCCTGGTCTGCACAATTGTTGTTCTAGTTGGCGCGTACTTTCGGGACATGGAGAGTTTTAACATTGACTAGCGTGCTGATAATTTGTGAGAAATAATAAGTGACAAGTGGATACTGTAACATTTGAGAACAACTTCTGAACTGTTACTAGTAACAAAAATGGAAAGCTGATGCAACGAAAAAGGAAACAAAAAAGCCATACTTTTTTTTGAGGTAGGAAAGAAAAGCCATACGAGACTGATGTTTCTCAGATGGGCCGGGCTCTGTCTATCTAACAGGCAGCAGCCCACCAACCTCACGGGCCAGCACTTACCAGTCCTAAAAGCTCCCACCGAGGGGGCGTTGGCGCTGCTGTGCAGCAGCATGCCTAACATTAGTCCCACCTCGCCAGTTTACAGGGAGCAGAACCAGCTTATAAGCCGAGGCGCAGCAGCAGGTAGCACGACCTTACTTGAACAGGATCTGTTCTATAGGCTCGTACCGCTGCATCCTTTACCAATAAGGAGGCAAGCACTTCAGTCTGGTTGATGCATTCTGACCTCTGGGCCAGAGCGTGATTAACGGCCAGGATTTCCCTGATGGGGCAATCCGACGGCTGTAGAGGATCGTCCCTGCCTGGCTCACACCTGTGCAGGGTGGCCCAGAGGTTGTCTGACAGACTACAAATATTTTTTCCCTTCTGTTTTTTAAGCCAGACTCTTTTTTTCAAAATAACTGAAGAAGTGATAGTTACTGTAGCAGCATCAACAAGATAAAAATGATCTACTGTCCACGCGATGAACAAGATGAAATGGGCCGGCAAAAACCACCACTAGTCACAATATGTTACTGTAGCTTGCTTCTAGCTGGCTTTCTACCAATTTTTTCCCTTCTGTTTTTTAAGCCAGACTCTTTTTTTCAAAATAACTGAAGAAGTGATAGTTACTGTAGCAGCATCAACAAGATAAAAATGATCTACTGTCCACGCGATGAACAAGATGAAATGGGCCGGCAAAAACCACCACTAGTCACAATATGTTACTGTAGCTTGCTTCTAGCTGGCTTTCTACCAATTTTTTCCCTTCTGTTTTTTAAGCCAGACTCTTTTTTTCAAAATAACTGAAGAAGTGATAGTTACTGTAGCAGCATCAACAAGATAAAAATGATCTACTGTCCACGCGATGAACAAGATGAAATGGGCCGGCAAAAACCACCACTAGTCACAATATGTTACTGTAGCTTGCTTCTAGCTGGCTTTCTACCAATTTTTTCCCTTCTGTTTTTTAAGCCAGACTCTTTTTTTCAAAATAACTGAAGAAGTGATAGTTACTGTAGCAGCATCAACAAGATAAAAATGATCTACTGTCCACGCGATGAACAAGATGAAATGGGCCGGCAAAAACCACCACTAGTCACAATATGTTACTGTAGCTTGCTTCTAGCTGGCTTTCTACCAATTTTTTTTACTTGATAATCAGGGGCTCTCCCACCGGCTCCATTTTATATAAAAATGATCCCAGTTCAGTTTTTTTTGTAGCAGCAGAAAGTAAAACAGGAAACTTTCACTCAACTCTGGTCTAAGAAGTAAGAACAGCACTGTCCAGATACTGCACTCGTACAGCCCATATTTTCAGCAGTTATGACTGTACTAAGCAGCAGGAATCAAACACACGGAGGGAACAGATTACAACACTCAGGCCTGATCACATCACATGAATGCTATCATCGAGCTCTGGATGCAGCTTTAGGAACTGTACCAAAAATTCATGTCTGCCTCAATTAAAATGGACCCATCTTAGGCAAAGGCAGGAGCAGGGTACATGGCGAACCTTGCAAGAATCTGGAACTGAGTCACAAAGCCGAACAGAGGAGCAAGGTTCTGAAACAAAGCTCCCTGAACCGAACGGAGGGCCAAGCACACGGCTGACTGGGGAAACCAAGCCATGGTGCCCGTCGACTGGGTGGCGCGCATCGGCGCCTCCAGCCGCGGCGACTACCGGCGGATGAGACGAGGCGCTGAGCGAATGGGGGCAAAGGCGGGGCTCGCCGTACCTGCCTCGCCGGCGACTCACCACTCGCTCTTGGCAGGGCCAATGGGGGAGCCCCCGCCGTGCTCCTCTCCATCCCCTCCATTTCCTGCCTCGTTCCCTCGCCGGCAGCTCGCCTCCCCGCCCTCGTCCCGCTGCGCTGTGACAATGATGAACTGACACGTGCCTCCGCATATAGGAAAAAAAAAGCGTGGGCGCCCTGGAAACTGGGCGGGCCGGGCTTCAAACCCGGTAAAAAACGTCGCCCAAAGCCCACATGAGCGACAGGCCCGACGGACAAACCCACGAGAACATCGCTCTTTGACTCAAAAGAAAAAAAAAACGAGAACATCGGTCTGAGATTTCAATCCGCCGCCGCCGGAGCAATGGCGCTCGGCACCTGCGTCCTCCCTTCGTTCTCTCCCCAGGCTGCCGTCCTCCGCCGTACGTCCACCGTAGCCAGCGCAGCTGCAGCCTCCCGGATCGGCGGCTTCCTCTCCAGCAAGCCCTACGCGCTGCCGCCCTGGGCGTCGGGCCTTTCCCACGCCCCGTCCCACACCTTCTCCCTCGGCCACTTCCCGACCCCGATCCACCGGTGGAACCTGCCCGACCTGCCCAAGGGCACGGAGGTGTAGATCAAGCGGGACGACCTCGCCGGCATGCAGCTGAGCGGCAACAAGGCGCGGAAGCTCGAGTTCCTCGTGGCGGACGCCGCCGCGCGGGGCGCCGACTGCGTCGTCACCGCCGGCGGCATCCAGAGCAACCACTGCCGGGCCACCGCCGTGGCCGCCAAGTACGCCGGCCTCGACTCCTATCTGATACTCTGCACCCCCAAGCTCCTCGTGGACCGGGACCCCGGCCTGGTCGGCAACCTGCTCGTCGAGAGGCTGCTGGGCGCGCACATCGACCTGGTCTCGCAGAGAGAATTTTTGAAGTTTGGGAGCGTGGCTCTCACCGAACTGCTGAAGAAGAGGCTCCTGGAAGAGGGGCGGCGGCCGTACGTGATCCCTGCCGGCGGATCGAACGCACTGGGGAATTGGGGATACATCGAAGCAGTAAGGGAGATTGAGGAACAAATTCAGTCATCTGATGGTGGTCTTCAGTTTGATGACATTGTTGTCGCGTGCGGCAGCGGCGGAACCGTCGCCGGCCTCGCTTTGGGATCGCAGCTGAGTAGCCTGAAGGCCAAAGTCCACGCCTTCTCTGTCTGCTATGGCCCTAAATACTTCTATGACTGTGTTCAAGGTCTGATCGATGGGCTTCAGTCTGGTCTGGACTCACATGATATAGTCAGCATTGAAGATGCCAAGGGCTTGGGTTATGCCAAGAGCACGGGTGATGAACTTAGATTTGTGAAGGATGTCGCTGCGGCGACAGGCATCGTGCTCGATCCGGTCTACACCGGGAAGGCGGCTTACGATATGCTGAAGGACATGTCAGATAATCAAGCCAAGTGGGAAGGGCGAAAGGTCCTGTTTGTTCACACCGGTGGTCTCCTTGGGTTGTATGATAAGGTGGATCAGTTGTCGTCTTTGGCCGGTGGCTGGCGCAGAATGGACCTTGAAGAACCTGTGCTCCATGCAAATCTCAACTAGGACTGGCTGTTTATCTTTTTTGACTAGTGTTCCTGATTTTGTGCACCCACGACCACGAGGCCACGGCCATAGCATTTGAATACTACTCCCACCGTTCCAAATTACTCGTCGTGGTTTTAGTTCAAATTTGAACTAAAACCACGACGAGTAATTTGGAACGGAGGGGATACTTTACGGGAATTCATTTGTGTGTTTTTCTGCCAGGATGACTTGATCTGCAGTGCTAGCGGTTAACAAATCAATACTGAGGTTGAGTTTCGTGGTATTAAAAGTTTCTCTAATTCTTAGAGAATATGGAATAGTACCTTTAATAATAGACTTTCAAATAATTTGTTCTGTTCCTTTGTGTCATGCATTTGAAAATTTTGTCTTATCATTTATGGCAAAGCTTATCATCAATTGTAAAATTATGATTCTAAAACTTGTCTATTCTGGGGTTATCTTAAAGGAAATTGATTAAATCTATTCATATATCTTAAAGGAAATTGATTAAATGTATTCATATAACACTGGACGAGCACTTGGAGCATGGGCAAGATGTTTGCTGGAGACCCTCCAAATCAGGTAACTGTACATCTCAAAGTGCCTACAGAATCTTCTTACATTAACCAAAAATAAATGATACTATCACTGAGATGAACTTTAATCAGATTAGCCTCGGCTTTGTTAAACAAGTTTGGAAAAATGAAAATGTTCTTGCTAGTGTTCAGACTTTTGTTTGGAGACCACTTACTAAATCTTTGGCTGTTGCATGGGAGAATTTTAAAAAGTTTCTCCCAACTGCGATAGATTTGGAGATCTTGAAACAGACGAACACTAATTCTTCAACTGCCCTTACTCCAGAGCTATTTGGTTTCACTCTATCCATCCTTTTGAACTGAGGCCCACTCTGATGATAATTTCACATGTGCTAGTTTTATTCATACTATCTTTTCTCAAGCACCTGAGTCTTCTGTAATTGATTATGACCTCTATCTTCTCTGGCACATTTGGAAAGCTAGAAATGATCCAAGTTTTAAGGGGGAAAACACCACTATCCATTCTGTTCTGCACACTGCTAATGCGCATGTCGCTCTCACGCTCTAGCCCTTTGTGCAGAGACCTCCCTCCCCTGCCAGTCTAATGTTTTGCTGGTACCATCTATATTTAATGGAGCAGATCGACTGACAGACGGTGAACATCATCCGGCAGCAACTTGCTTCTATTTCTCAATCTCATGCTGCAGGTCTTGAAATTTACATTTGTGCCAACACGCCATGCATCTCTGCATGTATCAAAGTGCAAGCTCTGCTTCTCTGTAGCTGATGCAGAAGCTCATGCTTTACTTGTAGCCACACATATGTTCGATCAGCTTCAAATCAATAACTGCACCCTGTTATCTGATAATATAGCTGTTGTTCAAGCAATCGATGCGACATATTCCTAATGCCATCGGTTGAATGGAAACTCAGGCCAACCATCTCTTCGATCAGACAAGTGGGTCATGCCATTAGTGCAGGATTCCTTCACATATCTAGAGATTGAAATAATCAAGGATGTAACATGTTTATCTAATCAATGAATACCCCTGAGGTGTCTTCCTTAAAAAAACATGTGTGCTTAGAAACATGCTAATTTTACACATATAATTTGCTGTCCCAAATAAAGATACTTTGTACTGAATGTTGGGTCGAGCTCGTGAGCGTAACACATCATTAAGAGGGATTTACTGCATTTTAGTATTGATTAAGCGAATTTTATATTAAATTCTCACATAAGGAGAGGCTTGCAGTAGCGAAAAGGTTTGGTGACTAGACATAATATATCTATCTAAAAATAAAATGTTAGTTTAAGCTTAGCACATAGTTAATTAATCTTAAGTGACTTCCATACTATGCTAAACAATACTATGTGTGAATCGTGATACTCCTAAAAGTAGGCAAGATAATGTTTCATACTTGTAATCTTGCGCCACCCAAAAGCAGCAACCATTTACTTGTACTGAAAGCTAAGAATATTGAACCACCATGATATACCAAGACCAGCCACCAGTTTTCTAGTGTATTCAGGTGAACTCTTGCACTACAAGTTTAACAGATTTAGTTCATGGGCTACTATTCTAGAAGAAAAATTAAAAAGTCCATGTGCAGTCCTCATCAGTATATAATATAGTACTACGATGGTGATGGCGCTGAAATGCAGTTATCGCCGCGGGGATTTCAGAATTGGCAGCACTCACTCACATTATTCTTTTTCATGTTTCATACTTGTAAAGTGTGTGTATGTGTGTGAACTGCAATTCTCCTAGAAGTAGGTGAAATCATGTTTCATACTTGTAAAATTGCACCGCCCAAAATCAGCAACCGTATATATACTTGTACTAAAAGCTATGAATATTGAACTGCCATGCTATTCCAAAACCAGCTACCATTATTCAAGTGCGCTCTTGCACTGCAAGTGTAGCTGCCGTTACTAAAAACTAAGAATAGTTGATTCAGCTACTATTCCAGGAGAAAAAGAAGGTTCATCTGCAGTCCTCCACCAGTATAGATTATGTAATGATAGCGATGATGCCGAAATGCAGATTTTTGTTTTGTTTTTTGCTGTGGAGATTTCAGAATTGGCAGCACTCACTCACATGATTCTTTTTCATGGTTAGGTTTGGGGCCGGCCACGGCCTTGTCGAAAGGGGGAGGAGGTAGGAAGAGTAAGAAGAGGAAAGGGACAAGATACCAGAACAAAATGGCTGAAAAGCACCATGATTGGGTTGCAAGGAAGGAAGCCCAAGACATGTGGCAGGGGTGGAGGGGAAGAAGGGTACAGTGCACTGAACTTCACCTCGTGCCAAAAAGCAGGGCCTGATTGATGGTTACTTCCTCTCTAACCTAGACCCCTTTTTGTTTCCTCTCCCCTGCATACATACATCCCTGCCTTGCAGCCTCTGCTCTGCTCCCTCATTTCACCCCACCCCACCCCATGAGGCCATAACCCTCGGGCTCTATCATCAAGGCTTCCTGCCTTCCTCATGGGGTGGCTCCGCTCCCTCTTCTCCCCCCTGAGGAAGATCATTGTCCGCGCACATTCGGCGCGCAAATACCGTAAGATCGACCGACTTCTCGTCTTGTTTGCTTTGTTGTGGAAATCTTGATTTCTTCTGTTGTAGCATTGTGGACGGTTGGGGGGAATGGGGCTCTGTTTTTCTCTTCCTTGTGCCATTGTTGTTTGCTAGGCACTGACATTGTTGTGCTTGTTGGCAGGGAGGGGGATGAGGATCCTGTACAAGGACGTCAAGTCCTGCGAGGACGAAGATGTGCACGTCCTGTGGTCCATCCTGGTCGACTCGCACCGCCACCCGGCCATGGTGAAGCTGAAGCTCTAGGACGGCCATGGCGGCGGCACGCGGTTTTCGCCGTCGAGCCGGCGGCCATCATCTTTCGTGTGGAACTGCACAGTTTCAATGGCAATGCCGTCCGGGAAAAGACGAGCAGATACTTTCCTTGTGTGTGTGCGTGTGTGACACCGGTCTGATGTGTGCATCTAGTGACTTTGTGGGTGAGGTTGAGACGTCGCCTTTGCTTTGATGTGAGTGTGAGGTTGAGCTGATGTATCTGTATATAGAAAGCTCTGGGTGCCTTACCTAATGGTATTGAGTTTGGTTTCTTTTCCATTGTTTTTTGCTCAGTCATAATTTCTCGGTTGACTTGTGTGCTTGTTGTGTGTTTGCGCTTTCAATTGTTTGTGGATATTTGTATTATATTGTTGTGTATGGGTTTGTATAGCAGAGACATTGATGTCAAGATTGTAAAATAATGCGGTGGTTCTACCCATTTTTATAATTTATTTAATAGCTACCAAACTAATCGACCGACACATCTTGCATAATCTAAGAACAGAATAAAAGCGTTAAAGGATTTTAAAAGCTGGTTCATGGCAAAAAGAAAGTAATTTAAAAGACAAGTTTGAGAACTTCCATGGCACATCGGAATTTATCTCCTTTTAGAGCTAAAATCATATACATTATTGTAAAGGACACCAATACGGCTCGATGCACGTTGTCACGTTCACCGTTACATCAGCATAGACGACATCTGACGCACACGCACATTTTTGCACGGCGGACTAACGGCCTATCACGCGCTATGATCAGCTCACTCACGTTTGCACTTTACCTACGCCTCGTTATAAATTCATCAATCTATGATGAATACTAAGAGCATAAATCTTTTTTTTAAAGAGCATAATCCATCCTCTCTTCACCCGCAAAAAAAATCCATCATTTCTTAAAAAAGAGCATATTTTACATAAATGAACCTTCTATAATCCAAAGAGGCCTTAAAGAAAAACAAGAACTTCTTTAGTCAAAAGAATTATTATTTTTAGAGCAACCATAATGTTCACAGGGACACAAGCTATGTTCTGTGGGAAGGCGAGCCACATATTTCGTTCACACTCTAAGCTACAAGCAACTTTGACTAAATTATAAGCCTCGAAATTACATGACCTAGGGGGCGGAGCCAATGACATTCATATCAACATTTGTAAAGTAATGCACTGAATCTTAACCATTTTTTAATTTAACACTGTAGCTAGCTAACAAATCGACCTACACATCCTGCATAATCTGAGAAGTAACATAATAAAAGTGTTAAAAGGAATTTAAAAGCCAGTTTGCAAAAACAAAAAATGCAATTTGAGCAGACATGAGAACCTCCACGTCACATCTGATTTTCCACCCCGTTAGAGCCCAAATCATGTACATTATTATAAATGACACCAACACGTCGCGACCCACACGCACATTAGCACACACACCATCTACATGGTGCACGCGCAGTTTTGCACGGCAGACCAACGACCCGTCACGCACTATGACCAGCTCACTCACTTGCGCTTTGCCTTTACCGTGTTGTAAATTCATTAACCTATGATAAAAACTAAGAGCATAAACCCGTTCTTCAAACAAATAGCATAAATCCATTCTTTTGAAGAAAAGAGCATATCTCACGCAAATGGGTTTTCTATAATCTAAAGAGGCATTAAAGGGAAAAACAACAACTCTTTTTAGCTGAAAAAACAATTATTATAGCAACCGAGAAGCTTTATTGCACAGAGGGATACAAGCGATGTTCGGAGGGGAGGCTAGCCAGATATTTCGCCCACACTCGGAAGCTACAAGCAGCTCTGCCTGAATCATGAGTTTCAAAGTTAAGCGATGTGGATGCCAACACTAGTAAAACAATGCAGTGGTTCTTACCCATTTTTTTTCAATTTAATAGCTGGCTAACTAATTGACCTACACGTCCCGCATAATATGAGGAGTATAACAGAACAAAAGTGTTAAAGGATTTTAAAAGCCAGTCCGCAAACAAGAAAAGAAGTGATTTAGAAAGATAAGATTGAGAACTTCCAAGACACGTTGGAATTTTGCGCCGAGATCATATATATTACTGTAAAGAACAACACCAACGCGGTGCGGCGCGATCTGTGTTGAGTAAATAGGCAATTTTTCGATTAAATTAATCCATGAGTAAATCACTAGCATGGCATTGACTAAGTTGATGACGTAGTGACTCTGATCTAAACATGCACGTACTAAGCAAACAGTAGACAAATCTACACGTACTGCTAGTACTGCTAATATGAAAATAATCAGGAGCGGGATAAACGAGTTATACCCTCCAGTAGGCCACGCAGAGGCCGCGGCTTTGGTGGCAGCAGCGGCGTCCTTGGCGGCCTTCTTGTCGGCTTCAGCTTTCTCGGCGGCGGCACGGTCGGTGTCGGTGGACATGGTGATGATGAAGGCGACGCGGACGTAGAGGAAGTAGACGATCGGAAGCGAGCAGTCGCGTAATCGCTGCCCAAAAACCTATTCGCCCCTCACCCCGTACAAACCAGAAGGGCGTGGTTTCGGAGACCTGCTCTCCCGTCGACCGTGTACGCGGCGGACGGGATGGAGTCACCGGCGGCAGCACAGCGAAGGAACGACGGTGGGCGTGCGCGGGTGAGAGATGTTCTGTTCGTGGCGCTAGGGTTGGAGACACCGTAAGGCGCAGCCGCGTGGAGAGACGTGGGCTCGACCCACGTCCGAGTCCGTGACAGCCCACGATCCGACGTCTCAAATCGTGGCCAGCTGTCAGAAAACTCTCCGTTAGTGACTGGCAAAATAAGCGCGTAGGTGTGAGCTCGGCTCGGCTCAATCGCAACCCGCGGCGCGTCGTGACAGGGTGGCGTGGCGGGCGGGCGGCGGAGGAGGAGTGCGCGAGGGCCTCTTCTCTTCTCAAGCTCCAATAGCATGTAGAAGAGAAACCCTTATAAACCACTCCAACTCTCCTTCCACTTCCGGGGTGGGACTAAACTTCCCACTACACCTAGTGCCATATAACCCACATGGGCCCTTAGAGATTTTTCAGAAATTGCAATATGGGCCTAGAGCCCATCTCAGATTTCAGCAATCCCCCACCAGATCTCGAGGGCCCATTGTGTCCTCTGTTCCAATTGCTGTTCGATATACCAGTGTTTCAGTGAAGACCTGTTAAGGTTGAACTTCACCTAGAACAAGTGGCTACACTCTTCACAACTGAACAATGGACTATGCCTTGAATTGTCAGTTTGGCGTAAAGAAGTTTCACTACATGTCTTACTAGTACTAGGCTGCCGAAGGCTGACCCCTCGGGTGGAGCATATAAGTCACACTCCTGGCCTATTCATGAGCTTACTAGAGATCACCCCAATCTCATAGACTGTGACCAGCAGTCGGGCTCATATAGGTGTGTTCCTCCAAAGATCGCTCTGTAGGATAGCATCTTGCTTTTATAAGCTTTGGAACACATTGAGACCGTAGTCATCCTACCATACAGTATCGAGAGTATTGCATCTCCAACGGAGTGGGTTAGTATAGTTACTCTCCTCAGTTCACCACTGGCTTGTTTTCCCAGGTCCTAGTTCACGGGATCTCCGATCACATAGGTTGGGTTACCACCATGGCAACTCATGTGGGTCTCATACCCATCTCCCTCGATGCATTATCTATCACAACACGTGATAGCCCTTTTGTAAAGGGATCTGCCAGATTCTTAGCCGTATGGACATAGTCCAACGCTATCACTCCGGAGTTTCTTAATTTTCTGACAGCTTTTAATCTCATTCTTATGTGTTTGGTGGACTTCATGTTGTCCTTTGAACTCTTCACCTTGGTGATGACAGTCTGATTGTCACAGTTCATAAGGATAGCCGGAACCGGTTTATCAACCAATGGCAAGTCCATCAAAAGATCTCGAAGCCATCTCGCTTCAACACAGATGTGTCTAATGCCGTTAATTCTGCTTCCATTGTCGATCTCGTTAAGATCGTTTGCTTGCAAGACTTCCAGGAAACAGCGCCACCTCCAAGAGTAAACATATACCCAGTTGTGGCCTTCATCTCATCAGCATCAGAGATCCAATTCGCATCACTATACCCTTCAAGTACCGATGGGTATCCGGTATAGTGAAGTCCATAGTTCATAGTACCTTTCAGATAGCGCATAACTCTCTCAACAGCATGCCAATGTACATCACCCGGTTTGGAAACAAACCGGCTCAGTTTGCTCACAGCAAACGCGATGTCAGGCCTCGTTGCGCTCGCTAGGTACATCAGTGAACCAATGATTTGAGAGTATCTCAATTGATCTTTAGCCATGCCTTTGGACTTTCGAATCAATACGCTAGGATCATATGGTGTTTGAGATGGTGTGCAGTCCGAATATCCAAAACGACTCAACACCTTCTCAACGTAATGGGATTGCAGAAGTGTGATCCCACCCTCATTATCTCTCAGTAGCTTGATGTTCAAGATAACATCAGCCACACCAAGGTCTTTCATCTCAAAGTTCTGAGATAGAAACGATTTGACCTCCTCAATGACTTTGAGGTTTGTTCCGAATATCAGTATGTCATCAACATACAAGCACAGTATAACTCCTTCGCCCCCACCATGGCGATAGTATACACATTTGTCAGCCTCATTAACAACGAAACCAACAGATGTCAGAGTTGTATTAAACTTATCATGCCATTGCTTAGGTGCTTGTTTCAGGCCATATAAAGATTTTATCAACCTACACACCTTTCTTTCCTGACCATCTATCACAAAGCCATCAGGCTGTTGCATGTAGATTTCCTCCTTTAGCTCTCCATTTAGAAAAGCCGTCTTAACATCCATCTGATGGACGAGAAGACCATGTGAGGCCGCCAACGAGAGTAATACTCGAATGGTGGTCAGTCTAGCCACAGGTGAATAAGTATCAAAGAAATCTTCCTCTTCTTGCTGGTCATAGCCCTTGGCCACAAGCCTAGCCTTGTACTTTTCAATTGTACCATCGGGCCTAAGCTTCTTTTTGAACACCCACTTACATCCCAGTGGTTTGCAACCATAGGGACGGTCAGTGATCTCCCATGTCCCGTTAGCCATGATGGAATCCATCTCGCTACGGACCGCATCCTTCCAGTAGTCAGCTTCTGGAGAGGCATACGCTTCTGAAATAGAAGTGGGAGTATCATCCACGAGGTACACGAAGAAATCATCACCAAAGGTCTTTGCAGTCCTTTGTCTCTTGCCCCTACCAAGGGTTTCCTCGTCATCCTCCTCAGGATTTTCATCATGTGTTTGTTCATAATATTCCATAGGGATGGCAGGTTCAGGAGTCTCCTCAGATTCCTGTCTAGAAGTGCTTTGCATATCTCTCATAGGAAAAATATCCTTAAAGAATGTAGCATCCTTAGACTCCATAATTGTACCGACCTTCTGGTCAGGTACCTCAGATTTCACTACTAGAAATCTATAACCAACGTTGTTCTTAGCGTAGCCCAAATTAATGCAGTCCACAGTCTTGGGTCCAAGCTTACGCTTTTTGGGGATCGGCACGTTGACTTTCGCCAAACAGCCCCAAGTGCGCAAGTACGAGAGTGTCGTCCTTCTCTTTGCCCATTTCTCATAGGGAGTGATCTCATTATCCTTTGTCGGAACTTTATTCAGGACATGACATGCCGTCAATATAGCCTCCCCCCATCATGCCTTGGATAAACCCGATGTATCTAACATGGCGTTAACCAAATCAGTTAGAGTACGGTTTTTCCGCTCGGCAACCCCGTTTGACTGGGATGAATAGGGAGGCGTCCTCTCATGAATAATGCCGTGTTCCGCACAGAAGGAATCAAACTCACTCGAGAAGTACTCTCCACCACGATCTGACCGGACTCGTTTAATTTTCTTTTCAAGTTGATTTTCAACTTCTGCCTTATAGATTTTAAAGTAGTGTAGAGCCTCATCTTTAGTATTTAACAGATACACATAGCAATATCTAGTGGAATCATCTATCAATGTCATGAAGTATCTCTTTCCACTTTTAGTCAACACACCATTCATCTCGCAAAGATCAGAATGTATGAGTTCTAATGGTGCCAGGTGTCTCTCCTCCGCGGCCTTATGAGGCTTGCGAGGTTGCTTAGCTTGCACACATGAAAGGCACTTAGAACCTTTGGCTAAAGTGAAACTCGGGATTAAATCCAACTTGGCTAGCCGCGTCATAACACCAAAACTAATGTGACAAAGACGTGAATGCCAAACTTCAGATTCATTAACATTCGAATGAATATGGTTCACGACTTTATTACAAAAATCTGCGAGGGAAAGGCGGAACATCCCTCCGCTCTCATAACCTTTTCCAACAAAGAGTCCATATTTTGTAACAACTAATTTATTAGACTCGAAAACCAACTTAAACCCTTCTCTACATAGAAGGGAGCCACTAACAAGGTTCTTCTTGATGGCGGGGACATGCTGCACGTTCTTCAGCTGCACGATCCTTCCCGAAGTAAACTTCAGATCGACCGTGCCAACACCATGAACAGAAGCACTCGCGCCATTCCCCATCAATACGGACCCGTGACCTGTGACCTGGTAAGAAGTGAACAATGAAATGTCAGCACACACATGAACACCTACACCTGTGTCCACCCACCAATCATTGGGTTGAAACACTGAAAAAACAGTAAATAAATTACCGTACCCAGATGCACCATTCTCATTGTTGCCCACAATCATGTTGACAGACTTGGAGTCCTCTCCTGACTTCTTGTACTTGTTTGGGCACTTGTTGGCCCAATGTTCAACCGAACCACAAGTAAAGCAGCCCTCGTCCTTCTTGTTCTTCTTGAAGGTCTTCTTACCCTTCTTCTTAAAGTCGGTATTGTGTTGGACACCGTTCTTTCCCTTGGACTTGTGGGAGTTGAAGTTCTTATGGTTCACCATGTTGGCAACAGAAGTCCCTTCGGCCCCTTTTCCGTGCGAGTCTTTTGCCCTCGAATTCTACTCAACACTCAGATGGCCAATGACATCCTCCACAGAGAATTCACGCCTCTGATGTTTCAGAGTGGTGGCAAAGTTCCTCCAGGAATTAGGGAGCTTAGCGATTATGCAGCCCGCGACAAACTTGCCCGGTAACTCGCACTTGAGAAGCTCAAGTTCCTTAACAATGCATATTATCTCATGAGCCTGCTCCAATACAGGACGGTTTTCAACCATCTTGTAATCGTGGAACTGCTCTATAATATACATCTCGCTCCCTGCATCGGCGGCCCCGAATTTAGATTCGAGCGCCTCCCACAAGTCCTTGGCGACATGCACATGTAAATATGCGTCGACCAGTTTATCTCCGATCACGCTAAGAACCGCTTCGAGAAACACAACGGTAGCCTCCTTGAACGCCTTCTCCTGTTCAGGAGCAATCGTTCCCGTGGAGACACTGGTGACCCAGAACACGTTCATAGCCGTGATCCATAACGTGGTCTTAGTCTGCCAACGCTTGAAGTATGTACCGGTAAACTTATCCGGTTTCAGTGCAGCGGCAAAGCCACTTGCCGAGAAATTCCTACACATAATAGGTTTTTGGATTGTTGAGTAAATAGGCAATTTTTCGATTAAATTAATCCATGAGTAAATCACTAGCATGGCATTGACTAAGTTGATGACGTAGTGACTCTGATCTAAACATGCACGTACTAAGCAAACAGTAGACAAATCTACACGTACTGCTAGTACTGCTAATATGAAAATAATCAGGAGCGGGATAAACGAGTTATACCCTCCAGTAGGCCACGCAGAGGCCGCGGCTTTGGTGGCAGCAGCGGCGTCCTTGGCGGCCTTCTTGTCGGCTTCAGCTTTCTCGGCGGCGGCACGGTCGGTGTCGGTGGACATGGTGATGATGAAGGCGACGCGGACGTAGAGGAAGTAGACGATCGGAAGCGAGCAGTCGCGTAATCGCTGCCCAAAAACCTATTCGCCCCTCACCCCGTACAGGAACCAGAAGGGCGTGGTTTCGGAGACCTGCTCTCCCGTCGACCGTGTACGCGGCGGACGGGATGGAGTCACCGGCGGCAGCAGCAGCGAAGGAACGACGGTGGGCGGCTAGGGTTAGGAGACACCGCATACTTATAGGCGCAGCCGCGTGGAGAGACGTGGGCTCGACCCACGTCCGAGTCCGTGACAGCCCACGATCCGACGTCTCAGATCGTGGCCCAGCTGTCAGAAAACTCTCCGTTAGTGACTGGCAAAAATAAGCGCGTAGGTGTGAGCTCGGCTCGGCTCAATCTCGCAACCCGCGGCGCGTCGTGACAAGGCGTGGCGTGGCGTGGCGAGGCGGGCGGCGGAGGAGGAGTGCGCGAGGGCCTCTTCTCTTCTCAAGCTCCAATAGCATGTAGAAGAGAAACCCTTATAAACCACTCCAACTCTCCTTCCACTTCCGGGGTGGGACTAAACTTCCCAATACACCTAGTGCCATATAACCCACATGGGCCCTTAGAGATTTTTCAGAAATTGCAATATGGGCCTAGAGCCCATCTCAGATTTCAGCAATCTGCACGCGCATTGTCACGTTGCCGTCACATCAGCACACACACACACGACATCTTCACGGCGCACACGCAGTTTTGTAAGTGCTACGTCTTGAGCTTGCGTTGGTTTTCCCCGAAGAGGAAGGGATGATGCAGCAAAGTAGCGTAAGTATTTCCCTCAGTTTTTGAGAACCAAGGTATCAATCCAGTAGGAGCCCACGCTCAAGTCCCTCGTATCTGCACAAAGCGATAGCTACTCGCAACCAACGCGATTAGGGGTTGTCAAGCCCTTCACGGTCACTTACGAGAGTGAGATCTGATAGATACAATATTTTTGGTATTTTTGATATAAGGATGCAAAGTAAAAAGTAAAAGCAAAGTAAATAGCAAAACAATATAAAAGTGATGGAGATTGACATGATGAGAATAGACCCGGGGGCCATAGGTTTCACTACTGGCTTCTCTCAAGAGCATAAGTATTCTACGGTGGGTGAACAAATTACTGTTGAGCAATTGATAGAATTGTGCATAATTATGAGAATAACTAGGCATG